>NW_003852400.1:4550468-4567990 GCF_000181295.1 Otolemur garnettii
GTTGCTGTGAGCTGTGATGCCACAGTACTCTACCCAGGGGGACAGCTTGAGGCTCTGTCCCAAAAAAAGAAAAAAGAACAAGAGCCTTGGATGAGTCTGAGGTTGTAGGTGACAACGACAAAGTGGTAGCCTCATTGCAAGGAAAATTGATGCAGGGCAATGGTTTTCAACATTGGCTGACTATCAGAATAACTTAGGGAATTAAAAAAAAAGAGCCTAGACTACACCCAGATCAATTAAATGAGAATCTCTGAGATAGCAATATATTAAAACTTTCCAGGTAATTCTACATAGTGCCAAGACAGAGAACCCTGATGCATGGAGCTGGGAACCAGGTACCTGAGTGAGGGACCAACTGTTGCCCCTCCCCAGGCTGCACATGTGTCTGGTTCTGGCTCGCTCTTTCCTTTGAGGCAGTATGCCTGGTAGTGGTCTCATTCATCCCACATAGGCACCCAGCATCCGCTGTGAGCCAGGCATCATGCCGGGCCTAGAGACGGAGCAGCAAATCAGACATGGGCTCTATGTCCATGAGGTGTCCACACCAGCAAAATGTAGGGCTGGGGGATTGGCAGGAACGGTTAACTACAAGGGGTCCCGGCATTCTGGGAACATGGTGAGTCTGTGGGAGGTCTTGTCTGGCAGGCAGTGCTGACAGGAGTCCCCACTCTTTTGCAAGAAGTTGGCTTCTCCCTGTACATTCTAAGTCTGCCCTAGGGAGGTCCCAGCTCTGCCCAAACTCAGGGCACACAGTATAGAAACATCTTTGGGCTTCTCTATATATTAAGAACTGTTTATTCTCATGTGTAGACTTCCCTGAATTGGTGCCTGCCTTCCTCTCTTAACCAAAGCCCTGATCTCTATGAAGGTAGGATGGGAAGTGGCCCCTGGTTCTATGGAGACATTTCAAAGGACTGAGGACAATGTCTCATTATTTAAAGGGCAATGGAGTTCAAAGTAGTGCTCCTTGAGTCTACCCAGGAGCTCACATGGCCCAGAACAAGAGCTGACAGCTGACTAGCAAATAGGGAGTATTAGTCTCTTATTGCCACTGTAACAGACTACCATGAAGTGAGTAGCCTGAAACAACAGAAATCTGTCACATTACAGTTCTGGAGGTAAGAAGTCTGAAATGGGTTTCCCTAGGCTAAAATCAACATGCCGGCAAGCCTGAGTTCCTACTGGAGGCTCTGGGGGAGTATTTGTTTTCCCTGCCTTTCTAGAAAACACTTGCATCTCTTCCTTTGGCACCTCCCTTAAACGTCAAAGTTAGCAGCACAGCATTTTCAAGTATGCCTCTGGACAACCTCTTCTGTCGTCATACCTCCATCTGTGCCTCTCCTTTTGTTTCCCTAATAGAAGCCATATGATTATATTAGACCCACCTGGACCATCCAGGATAATTTCCCTACCTCAGAATCTTTAATTTAATCATGCCTGCAATGTCAGGATATGATGGGCAGGGGTGGGGCGGGGGGGATGTCTCACCTAACTAGGATTCTATCACTCCTGCAGCAAGGTGACTTTGGCCCCTGGATCCATTTCTACTGTTCTGTTTCTTTATGTCTTCCTTCAGTCTGCCTCAGGGTTCTGGAGGTAAGAACCATGGATCATTCCTGCATCCCCTCTTGGCTCCTTTAATTTTCCCTATGATTTCTTCTCCCAACTCAGTCCTCAGTGTGCTCAAGTCCCTGGGCCACTCTAGTCCCTCAGATAATTCTGTTTGCAGGTGAGATGCGCTTCTGCATTCAGGCGTTCTCTGAAATGTGTTCCGTGCTCTGCTTAACATTATACTAAAGACCTCCTGAAGATTTAACTGCCACTGCTCACTGCTAGCCTAGCATTTGGTAAGCGCCATGGGGTGTCAGTGAGTGAGAGGGGCTCTTCCATAGCTGTAATCACACGTGGGGAACTCATTTATTACTTGGTTAAGCCTTAAGTAAGCATTGGTGTGGCACTTTAGGCCCAGCATTTCCAAGGAGTTATTTTTTCAAATTTGGATAAATCAGCGGCATCAAAAAGAAATGATCATGAAGGCAAAAGGGGATGGGGAGGTGAGCAACTAACTGGAAGAGAAATAACTGTTAGGAATCTGTACTTAGAGTCTATAGCTGCCCTGTCCAATATGGCAGCCAGTAGCCACAGGCAGCTAAATTTAAATAAACTGAAATTAGATTAAGCTGGAAATTCACTTTCTTAGTTTCACTAGCCACATTTCAATTGTTTAATAGCAACATGTAGCTAGCAGCTATGTAGATACAGAATGTTTTATCATCACATAAAGTTCTATGGGACAGTGCTGGTCGACAGCAATGCACTAACTTCCTAACATTTCATAAAACCCAAAGTCTCTGTCATGGTCATACCCAATCATACAGTTGTCCAGGATGATGTTTGTCGGCTGGGGACTCTTGGGAAATATGTGGAGGCTCTCTGGCATTTAGGGAATGCCAGCTGGTGTACAATGCTGAAAACAGTCTCACACAATGCAAAATTGTCTGTGTCCAGCAAGACTTTTGAAAGTCTTCCTGAAATCTGTTAATTGTGACCTATGTCTAGATCCTAACTCCATTTTACAGATAAACACAAACTAATTTTTACAGGATTTTACTATACACCTGATTATCCAAGGATATACCTATAACTATGGTATACCTCAATGGATATTTATACTTTTCTTTATTCAGAACTCTGAGTGTCTTCACCATTGAAGAATATCTCAACACTGGAAGCAACACTACACTTTTTCTTTTCAAAGATGCAGGGTCTCTCCATGTTGCTCAGGTTGGAGTGCAGGAGCTATTCACAGGGTGATCATGTTACCCTATAACCTTGAACTCTTGGACACAAGCTATCCTCCCACCTCACCTCCTGTATAGCTGGGAATATAGACATGTGCCACCATGCATTCTCTACTTAACTTTATACTATTTAAATTACCAACACACATGTATCAGTCCATTGTCATATTCTGAGTGCCTATGTAGAGATGCAAGCACCCTATCAATTCATTGTATTTTATTACAGGTCTTCTATTTCCTTCTGGAGATAGGGTACTATATATATTTTTTAAACTATGAGTGAAGGTTATATTATCTGTAGATTTTATTATAATGGAGTAAATGAGTCATTAGTAAATATTTGTTATCATCAAGAGGACCTTGGTTTCATAGAGTTGAGAACCCTCATTAGCCCCTACATGATGGACTGTTGGCTACTTTTCTCACGTCCACTCCTCCCTTCCACCTGCTCCCTCTGCTCCACCACACTGCTCTCTTGATCTTCCTCAAACCCAAAAAATAGGCTTCTACCCTTGTCACTTGTGCTCCCTTGGCCTGGAACATTCCTTTCTTAGTGGCTCATTTCCTCTCTTCACTTAGGTCTCAGCCCAAATGCCAGAGGGGCCTTCCCTGATCCGTGAGTGCAATGGCACCCCCACTTAACTCTCTTGCTCTGAGTATTTTTTTTCTCCCAGTCCTTATCACCTACCTGTTCTGTATCTGATGATTTGGGCATTTTCTGTCCTTTGGCTTACTCCATTATACCCAGTGCAGATTTGAGGCACAGTAAATCACCCAAGCCATTGAGAACACTTATAGCTTGGATAATTTGGGGGAATTTTGTGTGTGTGTGTATGTGTGTGTGAACATAAGAAACTATTTTCTAGAAATTCAAAATGCATTTAAAAATGATGATTTCTACCATTATAAAATTTCTTTTTTGTTAGACTAAACAACTCAATTTTTTAAGTTTCTTGCTCCCCTTGGAATTTATCTCCAGTGACGCTGCAAAGCAAGATTTGGGTTTTGATGTGTTGGGCCCAGTAACAGTCTGACAGTTTCCTTAGTGCTTATAACCTGCAGCTCCCTACAGAGGCCTCCTCTCCACTGCAGTCTCTGCCAAGTGGTTGTCACAGCATTAATTAAACTGGAAGAATAAAGGCATTGCATGTCATTTTCTATATTGGATGCCTTCATGTTATGGATGTATCTCCATGGAGAGTCCTGTACATAAACTGAAAACAAGGTGCCCAGTAATATTACAAAAGCTCAATCAATGTATTGTAAAGGGGAAAAATTATATCACACTAAAATATGAACTCTGTTTTTATGTATCATATTTTTTAAATGTCTAGAGAAATGCAAATTTACTACTTTTTTATTTTCCTAATTATATTTCAACTTCCTCCCACCAAACATTAAATAGGCACACATTTTTTATGGATACAATCCTTATTATTACTATATCCAGGCAATAGACTCAACTGCTGTGAAATAAGATAAATATATTGCCCACTATTTCACATATATTGATAAAATTTTAGATTTATTTTTAAATGTCCCCAGGTATCATACATATAAACTATATGAAGTATATTGCATTTTAAGAAATGTGTATAATTTTAATTAATAAATTATAGTAAATAATAAATTATTAATAACTGTGAACATAATAAAATATGAACTAAACTAGAAACGGTAACCTTGCTGTTTTTCAACAGAAGAAGAAGTGACTTTGGAAAAGTATAGCTTTATTCCCCATACTCTGAAGGTCAACTGATGGGGCTGCTATAAAACTGGAATATGCAAGAATTCCTTAGAAAGTCCCTGGAGGCCTTCTCCAGAAAGAAATCATGGATAGCAAAATTAGCTAAGAGCAATAGGGCAACCTTGTTAAACAGGGCACACAACATGGAGGAGATGCTGAGCGTCTGCTGAGGGCCGGAGGAGAGAGTGAATTCAGGAGCCAAGTCCAGACTGATGCTCCTCAAAGCATGCTTCTCCAACTGTCATTATTTACCCGCTGTGCCGTAAGAAGAGAAATTAAAAGTAAGTGTTCTCAATTTTTATAGCAATTTGATACAGGAGTTATATTTCTGTTCAACTTAATAATATATTTTATTATCAATTTAATAATTTTGTTTGTCTATTTTAAAATTTTATTTTCCTAAAAATTCATTATTATTATAATGAATGAAAGTTGTGCCCCATTGCAGACTGATATTTTTTCTTAAAAACGTACTTTGCTACAGATGATTCTAGAAGCCTTATTTGAAGTTAAATAGAACTTTATAAATTCACTGCCAAAGACTGCACTCTTAGCCAACCTGAATTTAGAGCATAAAAGTACAGGTTTTCCTCAGTTTGTGCATTAGATACATCCTGAAAAATTTGAGGTGTCAGGTTGAAGGTCAAATTATTTCTAAGATATCTTCCTATTCTGGTTATGTAATAAATTTATTCATTTAATGAACATATACTGTTAAATATTCCAGGTGACTAGAAGGGACTAGTGCATAAAACAATAAAAATGGAGTTTACATTCTAGTGAGAGGAGACAAAGAATAAACAATAAGCATAATAAAGTAAATTACACAAGTATAAAGCAGTAAGTCAATGACAGAAATGGAAAAGTTAGGAGTACTGTGAGTGTGTGTGTGTGTGTGTGTGCGTGTGTGTAAGAGAGAGAGAGAGAGACACGGTTTTAAAATACTGTAGTAAGGGTAGACCTAATTGACAAGGTAACAGTTGAATGAAAGTTGGAAGATCACGAGGGGCTAATGATGAGGCTTTAAGAAGGAAGAATGGTCCATGTGGAGAGAAGTACTGCAAAGCCCCCAGGGGAGTGGTGCTGGGATGCTGGCTGTCAGGAGGTAGCAAGGAGGAAAGTGAAATAGAACAGGTGGTGAAGGAGAAGAGAATGGGAACCAGACGTCTTGGATTTTGTGAGATCTTTGGCTTTTAGTCTGAGTGAGCATGAAGCCTTGAGTGGAAGGGTAGCACTCTTTAGAAGGATCACTGGGTCTGCTATGTTCAGAGTACGGTGGGGAACCAGTAAGGAAAGCTATTCCCAGTGAGAAGTGGTGGTAGCATGGTCTTGCCTGATAGCAGGAGGGGTAGTGAGATGCTCAAAAGAGTCTAGTTGCATGTTCATGAGAGATGTAAGAGGATTTCCTGGATTGAAGGTACCATATAAGAGAAAAAGAGAAATTAATTGTTTTGATCTCAAATCTTATTTTCTACCACAATACTATCAGAAATGTACTTTCTTAGAGAAACTTTTAAATCACGTGTGAAAACTACATTGAGTAGTCTGGAATTCAAATCCTGGATTGTAGCCTCCTTTGGGACAGCCCATGTCTTTTTCTGTCTCTAATTCCACCACAAGTCATACCTCCAGGTAAATATGTTATGGCACAAAAAGGATATTATACAGGGTGGAGCCTGTGGCTCAAAGGAGTAGGGCGCTGGTCCCATATGCCAGCCCTGGCCAAAAACTGCAAAAAAAAAAAAAAAAAAGGATATTATATACAGGATACCTGCATATAATTGTCCCATATTTCTTTTGAGTAATTAATCAGCAAATAACTCAGGACCCTATTACCACTTAATGATCTATAAAATATCTATGTCAATATCTATCTGATATTGATTCTTAGTGAATGCTTTTTACCCTTGAATGGGACTTGTATATTTGAGATTCCATACTGTTGCTTTTTCCTATTTTTTTGGAATTCCCAGATTGAAGAAGGACAGGAGATACTCTTCAGGAGCTTCTAGACAACATAAATCAAGCTTTCCTTGTATTTAACAATACATACCTTAGATCTCTAAATGAGCTTGCAGCCAGCATCTCTATCATTTAGGTTCTACTAGACCCTGCTTTGTGTCATTAACACCTCATACAGATATTATCTGTTGAAGAATCAGTGGGACCAATGGGCTTCTGTTCTAGCACTCCCTAAGATCTCTTTGTAGCATGCAAACTACAGAGCTACGATTTTTGTTTCAACATGTCTCTTCTGAAATCTGAACTGAAAATGCCTTTTATCACAGAGCTCTGACATTGGCCATCTTTTCACCAGAGAATCCTCTGGGTTTAGGAAAGAATCCTACCCAGTGCCAACCACTGTACCAAGCCCTCTTCCTGCATGATTTCACTGCTTCCAGCTCACCATCTTTGAGGCCTGTGTTACCAAGCCAAATGACAGGCTGGTGAACAGGCTTCAAGGTCATCCAGCTAGCTAGTTGATGCAGCCAGGATTTAAACATAGATTGTTGATTCAAAGCTCTTGGATGTTCCCCCATCTCCATACTCTGCCTCTTAATATAATCTAACACTTGTCAGAGGATAGTTACATTCTGTCCCCTCAAACTCCATTGTAGAAAATCCCATGAAAAGGGGGACCAGGGCTAATCTCTCCTAATTTCTATAGTTTACCAACCCTGGGCATTCATCTTGTCTGGACGGAACTTCAGCCAGTTCATTTTTAGCCAAGTCTCCAATTTAGGCAGCCGGTGCATAAGATACAAAAACTACCCTGTCAGAATCGGCTGAAAAGAAATACAGGCTGGAGATTGTTAGCACAATGATGAAGCAGGAGGTCCAGATCCCTTGCTGGTGTTTTAAATGGTCTCCTATTGACACTGAACAGAGAGCATCCCCCTGGCGGGAGATCCAAGAGCAGCGTCCTCTCAGCAGACAAGCAATCACTACCAATCACCTTTGGGTTTTGAGAGAGAAAGATGGATTTGTTGGAGCCAAAACAAAACCAAACCAGTTCATTCCACCTCAACATCTGAAATAGAGTAGTGCTTGCCAATAGTACAGGAACAAAATAAATATAAAATAGCCAAACTCGATTGATAGCAGGACTCAAAGTGGGATGTCAAGAAGAATTGATTGAAATGGTTTTGCTCATCTCCTCTCTTTATCCTCCACCCACACCTATCTTCCTTTTATTTACCCTTTTCAGCTGCTCAGCCCTAGGCGCCGGGAATGCCTTAGACTCCCTAACCCTAAGTTGGGCAAGTGAGTTGGCAGAACATGTGGCCAACGCTAGCTTAGAGGTTTATATCTCTGTCTCTTCTCACCCTAGAAGCGAAGACCAATCAAGAGAGAAGAGTCCAGAACAGTTGGGGGTGGGGGAAGGACCTGCAGCTTCTGATGGAAAGGAGACCAAGAAAAGAGGGGAAAGGGAGAAGGAGTGTTGAGGGAAGGGGAGGCAGAGGAGGTCAAGGGTATGGAAAAACTACAAGAGGGAGAAAGAACAGAAATGAACTGAAAAGGAAAAGTAATAAGGAGGGACCCATTAATACCCCAGAATGGTCCTCCAATTAGCTCGGTGTTGTGTAGTCCCAGCTACTTAGGAGGTTGAGGCAGGAGGATCACTTGAGTTTGAGGTTGCTGTGAGCTATGACACCGGAGTACTCTACTGAGAGTGACAAAAAAAAAAAAAGGCCCTCCAGAATAATTTGATTTTTTTTTAAGGTCTTAGAGAATTTTGAGATAGATGATAGACATCAGGGTGGATGTGTAGGAAGTTTTTCAATTTACCTACTAAGCCCCAGTGGACTGAGCCCTGTCTCTTTGGAGCCCCCCTGTTCCTTTACCTGACCTCATCTGCTTATATGTCTGTCTTCTTTCCCGGGCTGAAAGTTAATCAAGGGTGGAGATTGTGTCCACCAGCTCTTTGCAGTCCCTGCCCTTAATATGATTCCTGCCTCATGTCAGGTACTCAGTAGATAATAAATTTAAAAACCCTAGGTCCCGTAAAAAACAAATCACTGGGCAGACACAGAAGAATACATCTTGTGTGACTGCATGTATAGAAAGTTCCAAAACCAGAGAAAGTAATCTGATAGTAGGAGTCAGGGTAACTTTTGAGTAGGGGTAATAAATGAGAGGTGACATGAGAGGGCCTCTGAAGAATGGTGATGTTCAGTTGCTTGATCTGGGAGGTCCTTTTCTGTTGTGAAAATGATGGAGCTGTGTGCTCTTTTCTCTGTGTGTATAAGGAAGCCTCAAAAAAAAAGTTAACAAAAAAAAAAAAAAATCAAATGATTAACTACTCAAGACAGAGAACCTATCAAAAGAAATTGAGGTGAATGAGAGATTATAATTATACGGGGAGCTGCTTTTCCCTTCTTTTCTTTTGCTGAGCATGAATTAAAATAGCTTGCAAATTATATGATAAGCCTCACCAGCACTTCCTAAATGTAATTACTCAGTAGCATATCTTATTTCACTGCTGATCAACCACTGAACCCTGAGAGGTCAATGCATCTGTACATATGTACAAATTATAGTCTAATTAAAGAAATCTATAGTACCATGCTCTATATTTTTGATTCCCCAAAATGTTGCTACACAGGAGACGAACAAAAAGACTTCTGCACCAGTAAATGTTTGGAATGTCAGATGCTGAAAAGTGAATTGTGCCTTTGATTAATTGACTTTAATAATAATAATTTTATTTATATAGAGACCTTGCCAAGGCATTCAGGGAGCTGTAAAGCAACCCATAATCCATGATTAAAGCATTATACAAGCAATATATAACAAGCCTCCCTCCCAAAGTAAAACAAAGAAAAGAGATGGATGGGGCAAAGATATGAAGGTGCAGGAGAGGGAATGGGCTGTAGATTCAGTGTGGAGATGGTGATAAATGCTTCATTAGGGAAAGAGGGGAGTTTCCTGGGATTGGTGAAGGAGTGTAATTTAACTGAGTTGCATTCAAACAGTGGTCTACAGGGAGGCAGTCCTGGCCCTGCAGAGATATGCATACTTCCTCCTCTCTGCACCTGATGGCAAGAACACAGATAATAATTACATCTTTCCTGCCAGCTACATCCTCTCTATGAGTGGGATTTTTCATAATAATCCAAACAGCAGAAATTAAGGAAATATTTACAAATTATCCCTCTTTTCTTGACATTGGCAAAAGATTTAGGTAGCTTTATTTTTGAGTCCTGGAAAACAAAAACATATATTTGAAAGTGACTTTTAAGGTACCCCCAAGTGTGAAA
Source organism: Otolemur garnettii (assembly GCF_000181295.1). Classification (NCBI taxonomy): domain Eukaryota; kingdom Metazoa; phylum Chordata; class Mammalia; order Primates; family Galagidae; genus Otolemur; species Otolemur garnettii. Next base: position 4,560,278 of record NW_003852400.1, read on the forward strand.
GTTCTAAAGAACAATAGCAGGAACTGAGAATTAGGTATGATTCATTGGAACATCCTTCCTCTGCAGACAATTCCCAATCCTAATGGCCCTCTTTCTCTATACCCCCGGATCCTACCTACCCTGCTGTCCATCATCCCTGCCAGCCAAATGACTTCTCTCCTTGCCATGGCTTCTTGGTTAGTCTTTTTAGTTTTTGACTTAACTTTATTATGGCATATAGTCAATGCATGGACATTATTTAAAATGTGGAAAACAAATAAAGATGTAGAGAAGTAGAAATAAACTAGGTTCTGTAGTTCATGCCTATAATCCCTGCACCAAGGCAGGAAGAGCCCTGGAGGCCAGGAGTTCCAGACCAGCCTGGGCAACACAGTAAGACTTCATCTCTACAAAAATGTAAAAATTAGCCCAGCGTGGTGGTGTATACCTGTAGTCATAGCTACTGGGGAGGCTGAGGTGGAAGGATCACTTGAACCCTAGAGTTTGAGGCTACAGTGAGCTATAATCATATCATTGCATTCCAACCTGGGCAATAAAGAAAGACTGTATCTCTAAAAGAAAATAAGTTGAAAAAAAAATTATCCCAACTCAAATAACCCAAAGGCATTTGCTTTTAAGATTTCCCAAATTTTGCATTAACATGTGTGTGACACATATATATAGAAACAGATTTCCATAAATCTATATCAAAGTGTTTTCAGTGGTTATGTCTAGATGGCAGAATAATAGTTGATTTTTACCTTTATCTTTTTGTACAATTTTTAAAATATAATTTGTTTTTTTTTTTAATTAATTGATTCAGATTCATTGAGGGTACAAAGAATTAGGTTACACTGTTTGTATTGGTTGGGTAAAGTCCCTCTTATAGTTGTGTCCTGCCCCTAAGAGATGTACCATACACATGACCCCCCATCCTCCTTCCTTTTTCCCCTCCCTGCTCCCTCATTCCCCACCACCAACCTTGAATTGATTTGAGTTTTTTCTTTTTTTTTTTGAGACAGAGTCTCAAGCTGTCCCCCTGGGTAGAGTGCCATGGCATCACAACTCACAGAAACCTCCAACTCCTGGGCTCAAGTGAGTCTCCTGCCTCTGCCTCCCAGGTAGCTGGGACCACAGGCGCCCACCACAACACCTGGCTATTTTTTGGTTGCAGCCATCATTGTTGTTTGGTGGGCCCAGGCTGGATTCGAACCCGCTACCTTAGGTGTATGTGGCTGGCGCCTTAGCCACTTGAGCCACAGGCGCCGAGCCATTGAGTTTTTTCTTGTGAGGGTATGTTTTACATCATCTAGTGGCTTTATATTAGAATTGAGTACATTGGATTCTTGCTTCTCCATTCTTGTGATGCTTTATTAAGAAGAATGTATTCCAACTCTATCCAGGTTAATATAAAAGATGTGAAGTCTCCATTTTTTTAAATGGCTGAATAGTATCCCATGTTATACCACAGCTTGTTAATCCATTCCTGGGTTGGGGGCCATTTAGGCTATTTTCACATTTTGGTGATTATAAATTGAGCTGCAATAAACAGTCCAGTGCAAATGTCCTTATGATAAAAGGATTCTTTTTCTTCTGGGTAGATGCCTTGTAATGGGATTGCAGAACCAAATGGGAGGTCTAATTTGAGTTCTTTGAGGATTCTTCATACTTCCTTCCAAAGAGGTTATATTAGTTTGCAGTCCCACTAGCAGTGTAAAAGTGTTCTCTTCTCTCCACATCCACCTGTATCCGTAGCTTTGAGATTTTGTAATGTGGGCTATTCTCACTGGGGTTAGGTGATATCTCAGAGTAGTTTTGATTTGCATTTCTCCAAGGATCAGGAACTCATCTTTATCTTTATGCTTTTATATAATACTAGAAAAAATTGTATATAGATATCTTTAGTTAAAATCATGCAAAAAGAATCAGGCCATTTCTCTATGTGAATTTTGTTCACCTAATATTAAATGTTATCTACCCAGTATTTTTTAGATGGAATGACATAATAAAATATGTCTTTAAAAAAGATGGTATAGCAGATGCCAGAACAATATTTGGAACAGAAGCTGATGATATAGTTCTCCACTCCAGGTTACAAGTTTAATTCTTATTTAGTTTAGGCATCTGAGTAACAAAAAAAGAAAAATTCATTGTAGGAAAAGGAAATGTAATTAATATAATCCACAAGTAATAAGATAAAGATTAAAAATGGCATAACCCCGTGTGGCACCTGTGGCTCAGTGGATAGGGCGCTGGCCCCATATACCGAGGGTGGCAGGTTCAAACCTGACCCCAGCCAAATTGCAACAAAAAAATAGCCAGGCATTCTGGCAGGCACCTGTAGTCCCAGCTACTTGGGAGGCTGAAGCAAGAGAATTGCCTAGGCCCAGGAGTTGGAGGTTGCTGTGAGCTGTGTGACACCAGGGCTCTCTACTGAGGGCGATAAAGTGAGACTTTGTCCTTCCTTCCTTCTTCCCTCCTTCCCTCCTTCCCTTCCTTCCTTCCTTCAGACAGAGTCTCACTTTGTCACCACAGTAGAATGCCATAGCGTCATAGCTCACAGCAACCTCAAACTCTTGGGCTCAAATGATTCTCTTGCCTCAGCCTCCCTAGTAGTTGAGACTATAGGCATCTGCCACAACACCCTGCTATTGTTTTTGTTTAGCAGGCCGGGGCTGGGTTTGAACCTACCAGCCCTGGAGCATGTGACCAGCACCCTAACCACTGAATAGGGGGACACACACCCGCCCCCCAGGTCAAGGGAATTTTCCTCTAGCCAGAGCAGGGGCAGGGAATCCCCTGTTGCTCAATTAATTTCACCTAATCCCTGGGTAAATTAAATAAAAATCTTCATCTTGTGCTGGGTAGACACAGTGAATAATATCTACCCAATATAATTCTATGTCATCTGCAAGGAAATGAACACTTTTTTAAAAATCCCTTTTTTGTTTTGTGTTATTCTTGTTGGCTAAGTAATCATGTGCCTTTGTTTGATGAAAGCTGAAAAGATGTTCTGTCAGGGAAGGAAGGGGAGCCAGAGTTTACTGGGAATCCTTGGGCAATGAGTGATTGATTAGTGGGTGAGGAGTCAAGTGAGAGCTAGTGCCCTGGATTGAACAAAAGAGCTTCCATTATTCAGAGAGTACTAGAGAAGGATGGGGACAGGCTGCGTGGAAGGCTGCCATGAATCTAGCAGGAAAGCAACTTTCTGGGAAAGAGAACAGATACTATAGCAAAGAAGGCCACCGTATTCTACCCACTGAGCAAAAAACTGACATTAGAGAGGACAGGATAAATATTGTAAAATGGACAGGAGAAATATTGTAAAATGTTAATGCCATATGTGTTTTGCTCTAATGGAGTTATTATTCTGTAAATATTTGCCCTTCTCTTGATTGCTGATTACGTAATCACCAATTTTGTAGATTGTTATGTTTCAGATGAGGATTTTTTTAGAAACCTATGACTGATGCTACAGGATTATATCTTGGTGTGTGTGTGTGTACTTACCCATAGTAGGTGGAGTCAGAGACTATTACAAAAAAAGGAAAATAGAAGAGAATACAAGGCTTAGAGATCTCTCAGGGTGAAGTAGCAGCTGAGTCCAGGTAGGGTTATCAGGAGATAAACTGAGGCCCCATGTTTGCATTATGTTCCCCTGATAAGACTTATGTTTCTCTGAATAGTGTTTTTACAACTGCTGTTGGGGATTATTATTGACTTGTGAAATCAGCTGAGTGGATTATCCAGTATTCTTACAAAATGAAAGAGAAAGTATTAGCATGCATTGCATGTCATAGGGGTAAGGATTGTTCTGTGAAACGTGTGTTGGTCACACACACCCCTATGTGTGTGTGGTAAGATGTGAGGTGTAAAATATGTTCTCCATATGAGTCAGAATCAGAGCAAACTTCAAAGCTTCTGTCATAGAGTATATTCTTTAATAACAAATTATAAATTTAAAAATAAAAAAGGCTTAAAAATCCCAATTCTTTGTAAGGTACACTTTATTATAATAATTTTCCACAAAGATTTTGTGGCAAGGAGAGCCCAGGTCTTCTCAGAAACTTCATTAGCAGATTAAATCTTTCAATAACACCAGTGATAGTACGTGAACATACCTGGGTATATATGTGTGTGTTGGGGGGGAAGGTGATTGACTTAACATACTACCTCTTTAAAAAGCCCAAACATGTTAAATCTGCATGTTGGATGGTTGGTAATTGTAATGCATAGGAGGCTATTGGATTAGAGAATTCAAAATAACAGATAAGGAAAAAAATCACTTGGGTTCGTTTTGGAGAATGCTACTTCTTTTTTCTTAGATTGACTTTACTATTTACATTTCATATACAAGTATATTAAAATGAGTTTTCTTCTCGGAATATAGATTCTTCAACAGTGGGTGAAGCAAACTGAGTGATTGAAAGTTGCCACTGTGAGGTTAAAATTTTTCTTATGTAATTCATATAATGGCTATATTATAAGAGATTTTGCAGCTGACAAAATTCATATGATATATATATTTGAATGTTATTTCCATTATTATATAGTATTGGCCATGTGAAAAAATTTATGTACTCAATCTTAAGTCTTCTTGAAGATAAACTAGTCTAACAGGTACCAAAAATTTTATTAGGAAATTTTACATCTAAGTAGAGCCAGTGGGCAAGTGAATAGCATTGTGTCTTGACATACGTGACTAGGCTCATCTGAGTTGACCGATACACTCCCCAACCAGTCCCTGCCACTTTTTCGGGATATTTCCCAAGAGCTTGATGTAGACTGAGTCAACAGAGACATCACTTGAGTCAATTATTTAAATAGTAACATATTTTAAGATACTTTTTAAGATCCCAACATGAAATTCCAAAAGGAAAAAAAAGAAAAGGAAGCACTCAATGAAAAAGGAGGTGGAGGTAAATGATGAAGAGGCTTTGAGGAGAAAGAACAGTGAGGGGAAAAAATTAACTTGCAAAGGTTGGGCATGCAAACTCGTAGGAAGAAGCATTTTGAAATATTTGTCTTTTGACAGAATCACTAACTGGAATCCTAAGCAATCAGACTTCTATAAAGAGGCATTTAAGAGCTTACACCAACAGACTAAAGTATGGTTATTGCTTTTTGAATTTTCATTCACTGAAAATTCATGTTTCAATCTGTTCTTCACTTTCTTAGTTCTTAAGAGCTATGTAGTAAGTACTCTTTTTAATAATTAGCAATCAGATTTCTTCAAAAGGGAAAAAAGTCTCTTGCAAAATTATCTTTAAAAAAAAGTTGCTGATTAAAGTACACTGGTTCTTGGTGAGCATACTGTAGATTACTTGGCAGCACACATCTTTATTCATGAACACCCTCTGAAATTCAGTTTTGCATATATTTAATGTAATTTCTCTTCAAAATGAATGAAGTTATTTAAAAATGAGAATAAATACTCTACATTTAGTTCTTTGGAACAATTAAAATAGTTAAAAGTGATTGTCCTTGAGAAACCTCTTTGCTTAGAAAGCTTATTAAGTATCACCTATGTTACTTCTTTGTAAGTCAAAAAGAATTAAACACAATCCTTTATAAAAATCCTAGCAGTCTGTTTTGCAAAAATTGACAAGTTGATTTTAAAATTTATATGGAAATACAAAGAAACCAGAATAGCTGAAACAATCTTAAAAAAGAGCAAAGTTGGAGAACACATACTTCCCAATTTCAAAACCTGCTGCAAAGCTACAGTAATCAAGATTAGCATAAAAATGACGTAACAGGGCAGCGCCTGTGGCTCAGTGAGTAGGGCGCTGGCTTCATATACCAAAAGTGGCAGGTTCAAACCCGGCCCCAGCCAAAGTGCAACAACAGCAACAACAAAAAATAGCCGGCGTTGTGGCCAGCTCCTGTAGTCACAGCTACTTGGGAGGCTGAGGCAAGAGAATCACCTACGCCCAGGAGCTGGAGGTTGCTGTGAACTGTGACATCATGGCACTCTACCGAAGACAATAAAATGAGACTCTGTCTCTTAAAAAAAAACAAAACAAATGGCTCCACACCTGTGGCTCAAGTGGCTAAGGCACCAGCCACATACACCTAAGGTGGTGGGTTTGAATCCAGCCTGGGCCCACTAAACAACAATGATGGTTGCAACCAAAAAAATAGCCAGGCGTTGTGGCAGGTGCCTGTGGTCCCAAGCTACCTGGGAGGCAGAGGCAGGAGACTCACTTGAGCCCAGGAGTTGGAGGTTGCTGTGAGCTGTGATGCCATGGCACTCTACCAAGGTGGACAGCTTGAGGCTCTGTCTCAAAAAAAAAAAAAAATGACATAGCAATAGCCATAGAGATCAATGGAATGAAATTGGGAGTCCAGAAATAAACTCATACATCTATGGTCAGCTGATTTTGGCAAGAGCTCCAAGGATTCAATGAAGAAAGAATAGTCTTTTCAACAAATGGCTCAGGGATAACTGGATATTCATGTGCAAAAGAATGAAGTTGGACTCCCACTTTACATGATATACAAAAATTAACTCAAAATTAACCATAGATGTAAATGTAAGAGTTAAAGCTACAGAACTCTTCAAAGAAAAAAGGGGACAATCTTTATGACCTTGGGTTAGATGATCTTTTTTTTTTTTTTTTTTTTTTTCAGAGACAGAGTTTCACTTTGTTGCCCTCAGTAGAGTGCCATGGCCTCCCAATTCACAGCAACCTTCAGCGCTTGGGTTTAGGTGATTCTCTTGCTTCAGCCTCCCAAGAAACTGGGACTACAGATACCCACCAGAACACCTGACTATTTTTTTGTGGCAATTTGGCTGGCACTGGGTTCCAACCCTCTATCCTTGGTATGTGGGGCCAGCACCCTACTCACTGAGCCATAGGCACCACCCTAGATGATCAATTTTTTAGATATGTCACCAAAAGAACAAATCACAAAAGAAGAAATACTATAGATAGATTGAACTTCATCAAAATTAAAAACTGTTGTGTCTTAAAGGATAAAGTGAAAATACAGCTCACAGAATGGGAGAAAATATTTGCAAATCATATATCTGATATATATATATATATATATATATATAAAGTATATATCTGAATATATAATGTACTGTTATAACTCAACAATAAAAAGACAAACAATCTAATTTTAAGATGAACAAAGGATTTGAATAGACATTCTCCAAAGAATATACATGAAATGATTCTCAGCATCATTAATCCTTAGGGAAATGCATGTCAGAACTGCAGTCAGAGAACACTTTACACCATTACAATGGCTATAATCAAAAAGATGAAAAATAACATGCATTAATGAAGAGATGAAAACATTGAAACCTTTATGCTTTGCTGGTGGGTATATAAAAAAATGCAGGCATGTGGAAAAAGCTTTGGCAGTTCCTCAAAATATTAAACAGAATTACTGTATCTCCCAGCAATTTCACTCCTAGATATATAAAGTCAAGGGAATTAAAAACATATCTCCACACAAAAATTTGTACATGAATATTTATACCAGCATTGTTTATAATAACCAAAAAGTAGAATCAACCCAAATACCTGTCAGTTGGTGAATGGATAAATGAAATGTGGTATATCTATGAAAGAGAATATCGTTCAACCCTAACAACAAATGGAGAGCTGTACGCTCTACAACATGGATGAACTTTGAAAACATTATATTTAACGAAAGAAGCCAGATATAAAGGCCACATTTTGGGCTCGGCACCTGTGGCTCAAGTGGCTAAGGCGCCAG
>NW_003852400.1:4568237-4571526 GCF_000181295.1 Otolemur garnettii
AAAAAAAAAAAGGCCACATGTTGTATGATTTCACTCACTGATATGAAATGTCAGAATAAGTAAGTGTGCAGAGACAAAAAGTAAATTAATAGTTAGGAAGGGCTGAGGAGAGGAAAGAATGAAGAGGACTGCTAATGAATGTATAAGGATTTTCTTGGGGTGCAAAAAAGACCTTTGCAAGACAAAAGGAAATTGAGGAAATTTAGATATAGTCTAAATATTACATGATATTAGATAAGCTCATTTTCTCAAGGTTAAAATTAAATTATATCTATAAAAGAATAATATTATTTTTAATAGAGGGATTTTTTTTTTTTGAGACAGATTCTCACTTTGTCGCCCTCAGTAGTATTGTCTTATTAGTTATGGTCAATTGAACAATTCTGAAATTCTTTTCCTCTTTTAATTTGTCTAAGAACCCCTGTGACTGGTTGTATGTGTGTATGTACATAGCTTATATTGGAATGTGTGACTGTGGTACATAATGGTCTAGATAAAAAGCATCCCCCCACTGTTCTCCCCTCCTATAATAGAAAAAGGGTTTGGGAAATGTAACCTCATTTATTTATCTTATTTTTTTATTTTTGAGACAGAGTCTCACTCTGTTGCCCTGGGGTTGGGTGTCCTGGCATCATCATAGCACACGACAACCTCAAACTCTCGGACATAAGTGATTCTTTTGCCTCAGCCTCCCAAGTAGCTAAAACTATAGGCACCCAGCACTATGCTGGGAAATTTTTAGAGACAGGGTCTTGCTCTTGCTCAGGCTGGTATGGAACTCCTGAGCTTAGGCAATCCACCTGCCTCAGCCTCCCAGAGCACTAGGATTAAAGGTGTGGGCCACCCTGCTGGGCCAAGGGCCACTGTGCCCAGCTGAGGGCTTATTTTTAATTGACACATTCTGAAATATTTAGAGATAATGCTTATGATGTTTGTAACTTATTTTCAAATGATTCAGTAAAAAAGAATTTTTTTATAAATGTATAGATAAAGCAAAGTTAGCAAAATACAACAGAACCTCTTTAAGTTGACCACCCAAAGGATTGTAAAAAACTGGTCAATGTATGGAGGTAGCTAACATACAGAACTAAGCCTACTGTCCTGATAAGTGTATGTACTTTACTTTCTTGTACATCTTTTATTAGAGAATATCATATGAAATCATACAAAATCAAAACACAGTAAAATCATATGTGTCATACAAAGTCTATTGTTTACTAGTCTCCCATGGTTTACTTACTCTTTCTGAAAAAAAGAGTCAATCTTGCTCTGCTTTTTATTCTTATTACAAATACAAGTGGAGAAAGCACTCTCAATACTGGCTACCTGGCTACAGCACTCAGAATACCCAGGCATTTTTCCAAAGTAAATGGCTTCAACTGCATTATCAGATGCCTGACATCCTCTGCTTTTGAAGTCTCTGCAATTTCTGCATCATCCTCACTTGTTCTTCCACTTCATCAGCTGCTTTATGTGCTTTTATGCTGGACTGTACTTGGGTCAATATCATTTGGAAAATTGCTTCTGGGTCAGGTTCATTCGTTGCATGTTGCCACCTCATCATCCATTGCAACAAAACCTTCAAAATATACTCTGAATTCTACCATGGGAGATGGATGGTCTGATGGGGCCAAAACATCATGCTCTTGGGTTGTGACAAATCCACCTCCCTTGAAACACTTCTGTGTCCTTTCTGGCTGAACTTTACTCCAAGCAGAGCTGAACCAAAGGATGACATCCAGAAAGATAGCCGATGCAGCCGACGAAGTTGCTTCCACAGGTGGATCACAAGTTTGTGTTTTAGTAATGACCCACTGCAGGAGCTGGGTTCAGTAGTGCAGTTTAAATGTTTTGGTGATGTCTTGGTCAAGAAGTTGGATTTGTGACCAAGTTGGATTTCAGGTCACATTTGGAGGCAGAAATTTCAGTGATATTTGTAAGATGATTCACTTGGGTGTGGCCAGGACAGTTGTCTACTGTCAGTAGAATAGACCATTTCTTCTTCATTTCTCAGTTGATACCTCTTACCCACTCCTCGAATAGGGCACCAGTCAGCCATGAGCATTTGTTTGCTCTCCAACTCATGGGAAGGTCTTCGGGATTCAGGGGCTTGAAGGAATGTGGCTTTGCAGATTTGTCAATCACAAGGGACTTAGTTTCTCTCTGGTTGAACTAGTGCAAAACGGAACTGTGAAACCTTCTTTGGGAAATTTTCTGCTTTTGCATTTGTCACCCTTCATAACTCCTGTCAGGTATCACCTTGAAGGAGTCTATATTTATGAGCATTAAAGATGTCGTCATCTTTTAAGGCTCTGGCAAAGTCAGGGAACTTTTGGGTAAGCTGTTCTACAATTTCTACTGGAACTTCACTGGGTTCACCACACAAGATTACCAGGAGATGTCATGTCCCAGTTTAAATTTCTCAAGCCAGCAACTTGATGCTTGGAGATCTGCCACCCCAAACTCTTAGGCAAATTTTTTAGCATCTTCTTTGATCATTGGCCCAGAGATTCTGGCCCTAACTGCCCTCATTCATTTGAACTAGCTTAATGCAGCTTTACTGACTTCATCAATGGGCGTTTTTTCCTCCTTTTCCACTGTAAGTCTCCACTTTCTTTATCGAATCTCTCCAAGTACTCATGTTTATATTTTGGGGCATTGCTAACTGTGGTCTTGCTAACACCAAAATGTTCTGCCATCTTTCTTTGGCTGCTGCTTTTCAGAAAATGTAGATCAACCTTTCTTTGAGATCATGTCTCAATTAACTATAAATTTTTTCAGTAATTATAGGATATACCCCTACAATTTAGATCAGTCCTTCACATTGAAAAAAATATTCCACAACATGTGATAAACAACAGGACAGACATTAGGCCTAATCCAACATGTAGTAGTAATAAAACATGAAGAAAGGACTTATACTAAAGAAAAAACAATACAACTAAGGATTAAAGCCCATACCTCCTACCCCTTGGTGAGTTGAGTGGACTCAGCTGGTCAAGTTATAGGCAATAAATTAATACTATGTGTCACAGTTTAAGTGGTCAAGATACAACTTACAGAGGTGGTCAATATATAGTGTAGAAGTCAGTCTTCCATAAAGCACATGTGGTGTGTGTCCAGTCTATGAAAATTAGGTAAACTTAAACAGGCAGTCAATGCAGGGAGGTGGTCAACTACGGAGATGGTACTGAAGTGACAAAGTTCAGTTTAGGTGATGGATTCCTGAGTGTCCAATGTCTTTTTCATTCAAGTTTTTCTGTTTGAAATTTTTTTGTAAAGTAAAATT
>NW_003852400.1:4571906-4582165 GCF_000181295.1 Otolemur garnettii
CTCTTGCATTTTTAGAGCTTGAAGTGTCTATCACCAATAATTTGTGACAAATGCAAAACTGCTATTTTAGGATGAATCAAAATTCTACCCTCATTCTCTTATTTTATAGACTTAAAACATGTTTCACAGTCCAATTTTAATTCTTTTTAGAAAAAATTCAGAGTCACTTAGGGTTAGATGATGAATAGTTAACCATCATTTTGATGGTTAACATTGTTTTTCAAGCTGCTAGGAAAAAAATACTGCAGGGCAATCTTCTGAGAGTAAAAACAGAAACATCAGACTTAGCTAGAAATGCACATCATGAGATTCTTGAGTGGAATAGCACATAAGTATTAGATGTCTTGAAAATAGGATTGATGAGCTTACTGAGTCAGGAACTAGTGAGAATAGAGAAAGTTTAGGTGGAATACTGTGCAGCCCAACTTCCTTAGCACTGATGAAGAGGATGTCCTGGTACTGTAGCCCTGGGAGACTGGTTATCCTGAACTCTGTTATCCCCGCAGGCCATCTACCACTGGAAGCTTCCTTTGGGCTCATCCAATCATAAAGTTTCTCCCAGAGGGAGAAGCTTTTGGTCTCTGTGGAACCTTTATTGTTATGACAAAGGGAAATTTTCAACAAAGTTTTACCCCTTTCAAAAAGTAAGAAGAGCCTCACAGGCCTTGTAATATCCTGGCAGCAGCTGGCAGCACCTGGGAGCGCCTGAACACACACATGTATGTTCCATTCTCTGCTTCTCCCACTTCCCCGCACACTGAGCCAGACTACATGTAAGCTCTATGAAAGCCAGAGTCTCATCTGTCTTGTTTACCACTCTGTCCCACCTGGCATCACAAGTGCTCACTGAGTGGTAACTACGTGTCATATTTTATGTCAGGTATTGGGGTTCCTAGCATGAATAATACCTGATCCCAGAACGAGGAAACTTTTAACTCTTGAGGAAAATACCCACAAGCAGATTATTACAATACAGCAAGTGCTACTGAAGGGATATGTCTTGGGTATTGTGAGATCACAGAGCAAGGTAGAATTAGGAAAACTTTCTATCGCTGCAACCCATAGTTACATTGATATTCTCAGTTACAGCAGGAATGACTTGTTGCATTGAAGAATTGACTATTCTCTAACAGGCTAATGGAGTCTTATATAACCAATGTCTACCTTCAGGAGTACATATTAGGTAGTTATAAAACAAACAGCCAGATGCAGTGGCTCACACCTGTAATTGCGGCAATGTGAGAGGCCAAGGTGGGAGGATTGCTTGAGGCCTGGAATTCAAGACCAGCCTGAGCACCATAGCAAGACTGTCTCTACAAAAAAATTCAAAAAATATTAGCCAGCATGGTGGCATGTGCCCCAGATGTGGGAAGATCACTTGAACACAGGAGTTTGAGATTATAGTGAGCTGTTATCTAGCCACTGCACTCTAGTCTGAGTGACGAAGAGACCCTGATTCTAAAAAGAAAACAAAAATACCTCCCAGGAATAACCTCTCCTCTGCTGACTTATGTCTGATATTAGCTTCTGGTAGGGCTCTGATCTCTTCTGCAAGAAGTATTTTCTGACAAACTCTGCTCAGATTCAACTCAGATTTCACTTACTATACTCTGCCTTTGTTTGTACTAACAGACCTTTTGTACTAACAGACCTGTTGTTTTGCATTATTTTTTGTTTTCTATGTCTATATGATTTTTCTTAATGGATTATCAAAGGATGAAGATAGCTAGATCCTCTATTTCTATTTCATTTCAAACTTCTTTTATCATCTTCAAATAGAACTTTGCCCAAAGTAGTTACTTCATTATAATTGATCAAACATTTTGGCTTATGACTTAATAGTTGTTAACAACCACAGTGTCACCAGGTTCTTTTTTTTCTCATTTTTCTAGACTCAGGGCCAGTGATTTCCTCTTTTCCCAATTCCTCCTGGCCAGTGCCAAAGCCCTTCTGATTTCCCTTGTTTTGGGTGACTGAGGGGCCCAACGAGAGGCCGATGAATCAATGATGGCACTGCAAGGCAGGACCTGTATAGCTTGGGTTTGTTCTTAGCTCCTGGCTCTCATCTCTTCTTCCTGGAGTTGTTCTTATTCTTCTTTCCAGTCCTAAAAGGTACTCAGAGGAGTGAATGCGACTCATTCACAATAAGATACAAACAAGGAATAAGATTTGAAATATCTCCTTTCCTTCAGTTAGTTGCAATTTAATAAAGTCTAAAACAAAAGAGTGAAACTCACATCATGGAATTTCAGATATTAATCTTCATAAGGAGAAGGTATTTCTGGTTAAGTTGGTTACTTCCCCCATCTCAGTACCCAACTTCTGTCTAAAGCCAGCATGCTCTCTGGGGACCACCAGTTCATATCTGAAGTTGGCACTTGTTCTTGCCTTTTTGGTGACTATGTGATATTTATGTGAAATGAAGTGGTAATTTCTTTTCCTCTTCCTTGTACAAAGTTGTCCAATGTACAAACTCTATCTAACAGGTTTCCACCAATAATTAGCACTCCGTAGGAAATCAGACATGAGACAGAACATCCCAGGGGAAAAAGCCTCTCTCTTGAGTGCTTCCTTTATCAAAAAATTGGCACATCCTTCAGCAGGAAAGGCTTTGTATATAACTTTCCAACTTCTGCTGGGGATAAATTAAGTAAGCATTGGGATTCACTAGAATCCAATTTCTGATCACCTTGAAAAAGCAGTTTATGAGTTTAACATGAATTTAGAGATACTTTTGCAAGAAGAACAAGGCAGAACAAGTTGTCTTTCTGATTTACAGCAGCAGGAGCAGACCTTACATTTCAGATAGTGTGATCATATTCTGTTAAAACCAAAGGCTCAAGTGTGAACTCTGTGTTCATCATCTACTGACACTCCAGATAATAAAACATCAGGATATGAACACTTCTTTCTTTGGAAACATAACAGGGAGAGACACTGCTTGCAACTCTGTGGCTATATTATTCAAAATACTGTTATCAGTTATTCCTAATAACTAAGGCCACTATGAGTTAATTTGGATTCAGGTAATAAATACAGGTATTTAGAGGCAGAAAATGGAAATCAGAGGTTAAAAATAACAAATACAGTAGAACCTCTGTAAGTTGACCACCCACGGGACTGTAACAAACTGGTCAGCATATAGAAGTAACTGGTCAGCATAAGTAACTAGGCCTACTGTACTAGTATGTACATGTGGTGAGTGTCCAGTCTATGAAAATGAGGTCAACTTAAGGAGGTGGTCAGTGTAGGAAGGTGGTCAACTATGGAGGTTATGCTGTAGTTCCTAAAAGTTTTTATGAGACACTGCTATGTAAAGGAAATGCACACCAAAGAACATTTATTTATTCACAATTATATGGCAAGTTCCTATGTCAATTTCTTCCAAAATAACAAATGTGTTACCTGCAGATAGTGTTTTACCCAATATAAGGCAGTCAAGTACAATGAATACTGACATTGCTAACTTATTCAAGGTCACACACTAGCCCTGTGACCTTGTATATGTTTCTTAGCCTTTATGTGCCTCCATATCTTCATCTACAAAATGAGAATAAGAATAGCACCCACCTTAGAAAAGATTGTTGCTAAGACACATAAAACACTCAAAACAGTGTCTGACATAGAGTGAGGCTTCTGGTACAGTTTGGATATTTGTCCCCTCCAATCTCATTTTATATTTGATCCCCAGTGTTGGAGACAGGGCCTAGTGGGAGGTATTTGGGTCATGGGGCAGATCCTTCGTGAATGGTCTGGTGCTGTTCTCAAGTTAATGGGTGAGTTCTCACTCGGTTGGTTCTCACGAGGACTGATTGTTAACAGAGCTGGGTACCTCCCTCCCCTCTCTCATTTGCTTCCTTCCTCTTGCCGTGTGATGCCTGCTCCCTTCACCTGCAATCAGTAGAAGCAGTCTGAGACCCTCACTGGCCGCTGATGTTGGTGCCATGTTTCTTGTACTATCTGCAGAATCTTGAGCTAAATGAACCTCTTTTCTAGGGTATTCCTTCATAGCACTGCAAAACACACTAAGACATCATCCATAAAGGTTAGCTGTTTTTCTTCCATTTTCATTTCCATAACCTAAATTTATTTGTTATTGACAATAAACTTTGCAGTCTTAAAATGTTAGTGTGGTTGCCTGTGATGAAACTACCTAGGCAGAGAGGCAACTTAGTAACTCATGAAACCCAAGGGAAGGTTGGACAACTAAACTATGGGAAGGTCCCAGGTGCATGTGGTGTTCAGGACCTCTAGAATCAGGGCTTAAGACGCCCCAGGACACTTGCAGTGTTTTGCATGCCTGCCTCCTCTGAGATTAGCTTCATCTGCCTCTTACTGCACAATGGCTTTCTTCCCGTGGTATGTAATAGCTTCTGATTTTAACTTAGGTTTAATTCTTATAGCTTCTAACATTAATAGGGGACTTACTGCTTCTTTATCTGTTCCCAATTTCAAAATCCCAGAGAAAGATCCTGATTTATAGGGAACAATAGATGGAGGGCAGAAGTAGGATTTTGTAACAAAAAAAGATGCCTGTTCTACTAGATATTTCTTGATAGTGATGATAGGTGGTGAGTGGGAGGTGGAGAGTGAGGGAAGTTCAAGACACTGGGGTTAGGGAAAGTGGGAAGTTGATATGCACCCTGACAGAGAAGATTTTGAAATCTTTTGTTATTGTTATAGTTTACATATCATAAAATTCACCCTTTTAAAATATACAATTCAGTGGTTTTAGCATATTCGTAAGGTTGTGCAACCACCACTTCTATTTCCAGAACATTTTATGACTCCCCCCCAAAACCCCATTAGCAGTCACTTGCAATTTCCCCTTCCCTTAATCCAAACACTAATCATCTACTTTCCATCTCTATGGTTTGTCCATTCTGGACATTTCATACAAATGGCCTTTTGTGCCTAACTTCCTTTTTTTTTTTTTAGATGGAGTCTCAAGCTGTTGCCCTGGGTAGCATGCTGTGGCATCACAGCTCACAGTAACCTCCAACTCCTAGGCTTTAAGCAATTCTCTTGCCTCAGGGCCTCCCAAGTAGCTGGGACTACAGGCGCCCACCACAACACCCAGCTAATTTTTGGCTGTAGTTGTCATCATTGTTTGGCAGGCCTGGGCTGGATTCGAAACCGCCAGCTCTCGTGTATGTGGCTGGCACCTTAGCTGCTTGAGCTACTGGCGCCATACAGGCGCCGAGCCAGTGTGCCTAGCTTCTTTCACTTAAAGTTCATCTGTGTTGTAGCATGGATCAGGACTTTATTTCTTTTTATAGCTGAATAATATTCCATTAATTCAGTGTACCACATTTTGTTTATTCATATATTAGTTGATGGACATTTGGGTTGATTTTACCTTTAGGGTATTATGACTAAAGCTATTGTGAACATTCATACATACATTTTTGTGCAGATAGATGTATGTTTTCAACTTTTGAATATATAACTAGGCGTGAAATTGCTAAATATATAGTTACTATGTTTAACTTTTTGGGAAACTGCTAAACTATTTTCCAAAGCAGCTGGACCATTTTACATTTCCATAAGAAAGACATGAGCGTTCCAATTTATTCTCATCCTCATTAATAATTGTAATTGCCGTCTTTTTTCATTAGAACCATCCTAATGTGTGTAAAGTGGCATCTCGTTGTAGTTTTGATATGCATTTCCCCAAGAACTAATTATGCTGCAAACCTTTTTGTGTATTTATTGGCCACTTATGTATTTTCTTTGGAGAAATATCTATTCAAATCTTTTGCTTGTTTTAAAATTAGGATGTTTGTCTTTTTATTTTTGAATTGTAAGAGTTTTTTTTTTATATATTCTGGATATCAAATGCAAATATGTGATTTGCAAGTATTTTCTCCCCTTTTATGACTGGTTGTCTCATTCTTTGAGACAAGTTGTCTCATTCTTTGTCCCTTGGGATGATTAGCCAACTTATGTTTTGAAGGTTGTCTGTCTACCCCCCATATCCCCTCTCCATCTTGCTCAGGGTTCCTGGAAGCTGAACTGTACAAACAATAGGCTTCCTTGCTCTTTAGCTTCCACTGGGGTCAACCACTAGAGAGTCCAGGAGGAGAATGTTGGGAGGGAAGAGTGTGAGGACATGAGTCTATTCTCTCATTTCTCTCCCTATGCTGTCAGCTGTGTTCATGACTGAAGATCAGAATTCTCATCATGATAGCCCTCCTCAAATGACTTTCTCCTTGTGATTCTGTTACTGCCTACCTCCCCTTCACCCATCAGGCCTGCTGCTAGCACTTAGAAACTGCAATAAGTTCCCTGCATAATGTAAATAATCATATTGAAATCTTCTCAAATTATCAGTTTGATGTGCTATTCCTCCCTGGGACCCTGAATAGTATATTCAGATAGTAATGTCTGCCTAGCGAGGGGGTGAAATCTCAGGCCCTAGCTAGTGCCTCTCAAGGTAAGTTAGGAGATGGAGAGTGCTATACCAAGTGATTTTAGACGACTGCCTCATGGTAGAGAGGCCGTGTTGAAGAAAATATTCTTCTTAGCAAAGTATCCCAAGAATGAAAGAAAAATCATCCAATGTACTCAACCCTACTATGAAACTAATTTATAGCTTTCATAGGAAAGCTATAACCCAATTTTAACCCAGGAATATGGGGAGAGGGGAGAGGGAAGGGAGGGAAGGGAGGAGAGTGGGTGGAGGGAGGGTGATTGGTGGGATCACGCCTATGGCTTATCCCATAAGGGTACATGTGAATCTCTGTAATTGTAGAATATAAATGTCTTAACATAATAAAGACATGAAGGCTGTGTTAACCAGTTGGATGAAAGTATTTCAAATTGTATACAGAAACAGTACACTGTACCCCATGATAGTATTAATGTACACTGCTATGATTTAATTAAAAAGTTAAAAAAAAAAAAAGAAATTCAGGATTAAGCCACTTCTGCATCAATCCTCTCTACCTCCAGACTTTAGTCTCTCTTCCCAGTAAAAGTTTTTATGCAAGGATGTTGTCACTGCTTAAACCATAGGGGAGTTTGAGGAAGAGTGGGATGCTCAGGTGCCTTCCAGCCCATTTACACTTTTATAATTTGTTCTTTACCTCTGCAGCCTACAAAGCTTCCAGAGTATGATGCCCTAATCTGTGGTTGTAGCAGAGAAGGCAGTGATCTGCCCAGAGCAATACTGGGAGACAAAAGAATACAACTACTAAATTCTCTGCCAGTCTATTCAGGGCTGTAGAGCACATCTTATCACCTGTACCACCCAGACCTAACTACCTTCTACTGTGTTTCTCTGAAAATAAGACCTACCCAAAAAATAAGCCCTAGCAGGATTTCTATGCATTTGTTAAATATAAGCCCTACCCCGATAATAAGACCTAGTGATGGGTGTGGCTATGCAGCATATCTGCATGGCCATGCCATGCATTTCGGCGTGGAGAGGAAGACATCCCCTGAAAATAAGCCCTAGTGTGTATTCTTGAGAAAAAATAAATATAAGACAGTGTCTTATTTTCGGGGAAACACGGTGTATTTCAAAGAGTTTCTCCTAGTTTAAAATGTATTTGAAGTTCCCAGCCAGCTCTGAGCTCTTCTTCAGCTTCTCTTGGGTTTGATTTGGGGAAGGGAAACTTAAGTGGGATTCTTTGGACCTGTAATTGAACATGGTTGATCAGATACCTGTTTTTTGTTCACATTGACATTCTGATTTGCTAGGACCACAGTTGCTTGCCCAAGGAAGCCCCTCACCTGCCATTGTTTTTGAGTTGATAATAAACAAGTCGACTTCCAGAGATCATCCCTATCTATTCCCCTAGAATATTCTGTGCTTAACACTATCACAAAGAGATAGATAGGAAATTTTGGCCCAAATGCAGAAAGTCTGGCTCTCCCTTCTATGCTTAAAACACCTATGACTACCTTGAATATTACAGTTATCTATTGAGAGTGCTGCAAGCAGACAGCCTTCAGCTATCAACCCTTTGGGAGATGGCCTCAGCTAAAGACATAAAAGAAGAAGGTATTATTGTTGTTATTGTTGTTGTTGTTGCTATTGCTAAGTATAAAGGAGAAACCAAAAAAGTAAATTAAACATAGTTCCTACCTTTGACTAGCTCACAGTCTTTTTAGGAAGACATTTATAAATTTAAAAAGTATAGTTGAGAATACAAGCCAATTATGTGTTTAACCAAAAGTGTCAGCAATTACAGGATTTGGGGGAATTTGGAGAAATATACGTGATGTCCTTTTGGTCAAGGCTGGCCATGGAAGATTGTACATGAAGAAGGAATTTGTAAAGGATCTTGAGGGTGGATGGAATTAGCTAGGATCTATTCCAGATATGACTAGAGAGTTCTTAACTCTACCAGATGCTGTGTATCCTATTGCAAATAAAATTCATAAGTATTCAGGAGAATTCATCCATTCATTGACCATGGGAATAGTCCAATAATAGCTGAATTTTATTTTAAAAATGCCTACTCATCCTCACAACAACCCTAAAAATTAAGCATTATTATTATGCTCACCTTCCAGGTGAAGAAATGAGGCACAAGATGGTTAAGTGACTTCCCCAAAATTGCACAGTTAGTAGGGGGTTGTGCTGGAATCAAAACCAAGAAGTTTGGGCCAGAGCCTGTGTTTCCTGTTTGCTGGGCAGGTATTGCTTTCCTCTGAGACACTGAGAGATGAGAATTGAATTGAATCTGTTTATGAAGTGATAGCTATGGATAAGCTACTATGCCTCTGGGAAAAGGAGCTTACTTATTATTTCTCATCTTTTTTGCAAAAGCAATTTTTGCAGCAGTGTGAGTAAATGAAAGAGGTGCTCATTAGACCTCCAGGCTGGTGTAACTCTCACTTCGCAATTGCTGTAAGAGATGGAGAAGATGAACAACCCTAAATGTTCACTACAGAAGCTTGGACGTCATTTATATTCATGTGCAGTCCAGTAACCCAAGTTTTTATAACTGTGTTTTTATGAAACAGGCAAATGCTTCTGAGTGTAGAAGCACAAGCAAGGGGAAAGTAGTATCTTTAAAACAAACAAACAAATCTGAAAGTAATAGAAAATTATCCCCGGATCTTTCTTTTTAATGGTGATCATTGAAGCACATATCCACAGACGGCTTTGGTGTTTTTATTTTGGAGATGGAACAATATATTACCTGGTAGCTGAACTATTTTGAGTTCAGCCCTTATGGCTTTAATGAGCAGAGAATGGGTGGCATTGTGAAAGATCTAAATAGAACTCATCCAGTTTGCACTGAGACAAATGAGTTTTACAAACATGGGGGAAAATATGTATTGATCCAAGGGATTCCTGAAGTCACTGATTCATTTTAATGACTCTTCTTTGGTTATGTGTCTGCTGCGGCTCACCTGAGGGTAAACATGGGATCAAAGTGCTGACTCCCCCAGGATTAATCATTTTCCTCTTTATCTGCATCAAAGTTCTTTGATACAGCAAAGGTTCCTTTTTCAGTTGAACTTGCTGTATGTTTAAATTTCAGTCAATCATAGTAAATATTGACTGGAAAGGTCATTGCTTCCCTGAGAGAAAAGGGTTATCATTAGAAAAATTCTCATTTGCAAATGTTTTTCTCTCTTTCTTTCCATAGAGATTTATTTTCAAATCTTGTTAATTCAGAAAGAAAGTTTAGCCAAAATTCTTTCATTCTTTCATTGTTTCACTTTCTTACGTCAAAGTATTTAGAAATAAGTATTTCCTGATTCCACATGGGTTTTATAGAATAGTTATTGTAAGTACAGAGTTTGGAATCAGAAAATCACGAGCTGATTTGTGGCTCTGATATCTTTTTGTTGTCTAACATTTAGCAAGATACCAACCTCTACTATAGGAAATAATGACAAGGCCTATAATTTATGTTGGCTTGGAGTTTCAAAAGATATAATCAATATAAAGGATTTAGTAGTTCCAGGCACATAAATGCTCAATAAATATTAACGATGCTGTTGTAATATTAAAAAACATATACAAGTATGCAAATTATTGTATCTGAGTATTTGCATAATCTGAAAACAGCTAGAGATTACAGAATTCAGATGCAAGTGGGCTCAGCAATTTTTTAAAATAAGATCAATATGGCTCGGTGCCTGTGGCTCAAGTGGCTAAGGTGCCAGCCACATACACCTAAGATGGCGGGTTCGAATCCAGTCCGGGCCCGCCAAACAACAATGATGGCTGCAACCAAAAACAAATAGTCCGGCATTGTGGCGGGCGCCTGTGGTCCTAGCTACTTGG
This sequence comes from Otolemur garnettii, assembly GCF_000181295.1. Classification (NCBI taxonomy): domain Eukaryota; kingdom Metazoa; phylum Chordata; class Mammalia; order Primates; family Galagidae; genus Otolemur; species Otolemur garnettii. The sequence goes on from NW_003852400.1 coordinate 4,582,159, forward strand.
GAGGCGG
>NW_003852400.1:4582574-4594639 GCF_000181295.1 Otolemur garnettii
AGCCACTGCACCTGGCTTAAATATAGTTTCTTATTATGTTATTATAGTGGGAGGATTAAATTTTTCTCCAATAATATATATATATAATTTTTTTTGTTTGTTTTGAGATGGAGTCTCACTCAGTTGCCCTGGGGGTAGAGTGCTATGGCATCATAGTTCACAGCAGCCTCAAACTCTTGGGTTCAAGAGCTCCTCCCGTGTAGTTGGGACTACAGGCATCTGCTGCCATGACTAGTTTTTCTATTTTTAGTAGAGGTGGGGTCTCACTTTGCTCAGGCTAGTCTCAAACTCTTGAGCTTAGGTGATCCACCCGCCTCAGCCTACTGAAGTGCTAGGATTACAGGTGTGAGCCACTGCTCCCGTCTTTCAAACTTCTGAGGGCTGGATCTCACCTTGGACTTAGCAAATCAGAATTTCCAGGAATGGGATCTAAATATTTGTACCTTTAATATGGTAATCCTGCCATAAACAACAAGAAAACTGGGGGAAATGTATCAAATTATGGTTTTCAGAGATTGGCTAATAGGCCAGGCAAGATTGAGACCTATGAACGAAGGAGACAAATGATGGGAGTCCTTCCTTGCTGCAGCTCACAGCCTCAGCTCAGGAAGGGGAACCCACACAGAGCCTCAACATCTCAGTCTTCGTCCATTCTTGCTGTTATAACAATACACCTTAGTTTATGCACAACAGAAATTTCTTTGTCACATACCTTGAGGCTGGGAAGTCTACAATTGAGGCACCAATAACTTCACCATCTAGTAAGGACCTAGTGCTCATAGGAGATACATTTTTCTTGCATCCACACATGATAGAAGGGACAAAATGACTCCCTGGAGCCTCTTTCATAAGGTCATTGATCACATTCATGAGGAGATGCCCTAATCAGAGATGACCTAATCACCTCCCAAAGGCCGTCTTGATACCATCTCCTTGAGGGTTAGGTGTTGCAGAAGAATTTGGGAGAGACACAAACATTCAGACCATAGCAGCCTCACTATGGGCTTCTAGGAGCCTAAGGTGGCTATAATGTATGGAGTAGAATATCAGAGGGAAGGAAATTGCAGAGAGAGCGCTGGAGATTAGCAGATTCCCCTAGCCTGCAGCTGATTACTGGTCAATACATGTGTGAATTGAAACTCAATGAATCTGGGGAAAGACCACTCTCCAACGCCCACTTCCTCCATCCTCCCCAAAGATAACTGCCCATGAGTATTTTAACCTGTTTTTGAATTTTATACTAAATGGAATCATACTGTATTTGAGGCTGTTAACTTATTTTCCTCAGCATTATATTTATGAGGTTTATCCATGATACATGGCAGTGGCACATTCGTTGTCATTGCTACATGCTCTTCCATTATATAATTTATACTAGGCAGTATTTGTCATTTGGCAGTGTATGGAACTCAGGTATTTATAATTTTTTTAAAAAATTAGCTATTTCAAATAATGGTGCTATGAATATTCTTTTATATGTCTTTCGGTTCATATATATAAGCATTTTTCTTTGGTATAAATCTAGGAGAGTACTAGTTGGGTCATAAGATACATGTAATATATATGTAATGTTAACGAAGCAATCGATCCAGGATGGTTGCACTAATTTTACTTTCCAGTCCTGCATAAGAATTCCATTTTCCCATATATTTATCAGCTCTCCATATTGTCATCCTGGTGGGTGGGCAGTGGTATTTCACTGGGGTTTTATAGTTTGTATGTCTCCCACTTGCTAAAAACGTTGTGCATTTTTTTGTACGTTTATTGGCCATTTCAAAATCTTTCCGTAAGCTTGTCCATATTTTTCTTATAGATTTATAAAAATTATGTCTTCTCCTACACTGTGGTCTGCCTTTCACTCTCTTAGTGGTGTCTTCTGCTGCACCACTTTTCACATAAATCAAACGTCCTTTTGTGAGGGGGTGTTTTCTGGGTCCTACTCTTTCCATTTCCCGGTTAGTCTACTGGTGTGCAGCGCCACTGTCTCAAGTTATAACAGCTTTATAACAAGTCCTGACACTCAGCAGGACGGCCCCTCCAACACTGCTTGTTTTCTTCAAGACTATCTCAGCTCCTAATAGCTCTTTCTATTTCCACGTAAGTTTTAGAATCAGTTACTACTTTTGGGTGTCCATTGTAACACTTGTGTTCTGGAAACTTTTCCGTTTCAAGTCTCTCCTCATAATCCTAACGTTCTCATGTTATCTTTTTTTTATTTCAGAAGAAGCTGCTGGTAATATCCATTTTCCACTTCTGTCATTTGCTATTTGCATCTTCTCTCTTTTTTCATTGATAGATCATCTTAAAGTTTGATCAGTTTTAGTAATCTTTATAAAAATCAACTTTCACCTTTGTTAATCCTTTCTTTTAAAAATGATTCCTGCTCTTCTAGTTATTGTTTCTAATTACTTTGGGTTTCATTTGATTTTATTTTTATTTATTTTTTATTTATTTATTTATTTATTTTTGATTTTATTTTTATAATGTCTTGAAATGGACACTTAGATTACTGATTTTAATGCCTTTTTCTAATACACACACACACATCTATGATATATATGTTAAAGTCTATTTTAATATATATGTTATCTATATATATTCAATTATATGTATTATCTATATATGTAATATATATATATATGTTAATGTCTATTTCCCTCTAAGCCAGTGGTTCTCAACCTGCCTCATGCTACAGGCCTTTAATATAGTTCATGTGGGTCTTGACCCACAGGTTGAGAACCGTTGCTTCAGGGGTCCTTAAACTTTTTAAACAGGGGGCCAGTTCACTGTCTCTCAGAGCGTTGGAGGGCCAGACGTCAGGCCCCCCGGATGAGTCGGCTGCTAAGCAGGACAGGCAGCGCCGGCAAAAACACCCGGCAGGCCAGACAAATGTCCTAGGAGGGCTGCACGTGGCCCACGGGCCATAGCTTGAGGACGCCCAAGCATTGCTTTAGTTTCTTTTTCTTTCTTTCTTTCTTTATTTCGAGACAGACTCTCACTTTTTCACCCTTGGTAAAATGCCATGGCATCATACCTCACAGCAACCTCAAATTCTTGGGCTCAAGCAATCCTCTTGCCTCAGTTTTTCATTTTTAGTAGAGACAGGGCCTTGATCTTGCTCAGGCTGGTCTCAAACTCCTGATCTCAAGCAGTCCACCCACCTGGGCCTCCCAGAGTGCTATTATAGGTGTGAGCCACAACGCCCCACCTGCACTGCTTTAGTTTCATCACAAAGGATTTATTATGTACTATTTTCACTATTACTCACCTTAAATATATTCTAATCTCCATTATTATTTCTTCTGGATTACCTGGGTTATGTAGTAGTATGTTGGTTAATTTTGAAGCATATATGAATTTTCTAGTTCTTTGGAATGTTATTGATGTCTAGTTTAATTCCACTGTGACCAGACAATACACACAATTTTTTATGCTAATTTTAATCTTCTGATATTTGTTAGAGTACCCTATTGTTTAACATATGTTCAGTTATACTAAATGCTTTGCTATTGGGTGCACTGTTCTGCATATGACAATTAGGTAAAGTTAATTATTAACTGATATTAAGTACTTGTTAATCGTCATGTACTTAATATCAATTATTATTAATATTATGACTCACCAGCTAGCATATCTGGGTCATTGTTTTAAAATTTCCATTTCTGCTGAAATTATGTATTTTGTTTCTTTGGTTCCTTGAACATATTTTAAAGTTCATGTCTGATAACTATTAGACACAATAATAAACATCTGTCATATGTTTAATTATCTTGGTTTTTAGTTAAGCCCTATCTTTTCAAAGACCCAAATGTTTCTGATTAGATACCACGCACTGGACATGGAAAAACAGAGGAAATTTAAAGCTCTGGATAATTTCATCTTCCTTCAGAGAGGATTTTCTTTTACTTCTTTAAGTTAGCCTTGAGCTAGGGCCTCCAGCTTACCTTACATTTAGGACTTAAAGTGATTCCAAGTTGGATTTCAGTACCTGGAAAGGCTAGTCTATTTCTAGTTTACCTGTACTCCTACGGTATATCCCAGCCTGCCCCTAGACCTAGATTCCTCCTCTTTGGCAAGCCTGGACCTTTTGTTTTTGCTGCTGAGACTTGTGTCTGCTGAACGTTCTGCTGATCTTTGCAGCTGCTGCTTATAATAATTCCAATTCTCTTCAAAGAAGAGAGTGGCACCAAATGCCAGACTTCCTCTCAGGGGCTTTCTTCCTCTCCCTAAGATATTTTCCCAACATTCTTAACTCCCTTGGTGTGTGTGTGTGTTCCAGCTTTTCTAGTTCTCAGTGGAAAGTTTGGTCCAAACAACTAACCTTCCATAGCTAAAAAGTGGAACACCTGACCCAGAGAGTGTTTAACCCAACAGGGCAAGTACATCTCCTTATCAGAGTGATAAGCTCAGGAAACACAGACCTATGCCTGGAATTCTGACAGATTTGTGAACTAGAAAATGGTTGTTGTTAAGTTTTAGAGTAGCTCACTATACAGCTGCGTAGTCTATCTGGATTTGGGGCTTGTGCTTGTTTTTAGAACTGCTGCCATAAGAGAAACCTAAAATGTATCACTGGTCTTGGGACAAGGACAATGCTAGTGAAAACTTAAACAGGCCTTGAGAATAGTGTTAGTGGAAGCCTAAAAGGCCATAAGGAAGCTTAAGGGCCTGATAGAAATTATTGCAAGCTGGAGAAAAGGGGGATCCTTATGCAGTAGCAGAGTGTGAAAAAAAAAAAACAAGAAACTATAATAACCTAGCTATGGAAGTATCCATGTAGAAAACAATGATGGTGCTGCCTGGAATCTTAGTCACCTGTGGTAAAGAAAAGAATCAAAAAGGAACTGTTAGCTGGGCGCAGTGGCTCACACTTGTGATTCCAGCACTTTGGGAGGCTGAGGCCAGCAGTTTAAGACCAGCCTAAACAACATCACAAGACCCTGACTCTACAAAAAAATTAAAAAATTATCCGGGCTTTGTGGCACACACCTGTGGTCCCAGCTACTTAGAAGGCTGAAGTAGGATAATTGCTTGAGCCCATGTGTTTGATGTTGCTGTGAGCTATGATGACTCCACTGCACCCCAGTCTGGGTGACAAGAAAAAGAAAAGAGCTGTTGTAGGCTGAACTCTCAGATGGTCTTCCACCAGGTCAACCCCCTGGGGCTGTACCTGTGACTAGATTATGTTACAGAGAAGAAGGAACTCTTACAGATATAATTAAAGCCCTTAACCATTAACTTTGATTTAATTAAAAGGTGATTATCCTAGGTCGGCTCAACCCAATCAGGTGAGCCCTTAAAAGGAAGTGGTTCCATTTTGTGAAGAGATTTAAAGGGCCTATGAACAGTGGCCATGGCAAGGGCCTGAGAGTGTCCTCTGTGAGCTGAGAGCAGCAAGGAATAGGGACCTCAGTTATACAGTCCAAAGAAATGATTTCTGCTGTCAGCCTGAGGGAGCTTGGAAGCAAATCTTTCGGCCCCCCAGATGAGGCTATAGCTGGCTGACACCTTGCTTTCAGACTGTGAGACCCTTAACAGCAGATCAGCTAACACATGCTGGACTCCTGATCCACAGAAACTATGAGGTAATAAATTTGTATTGCTTTAAGCTGCTAGGTTTATGATAATTTGTTACACAGAAATAGAAAGCTAACACAGCAGCTATTCAATTTTCAAGCAAAATTTAGAGGAAATAGGAAGAAGCCAGGCACTATGGGAGGCCGAAGTGGGTAGATTGCCTAAGCTCAGGAGTGCCGGACTAGCCTAAGCAAGAGCAAGACCCTGTATCTAAAAATAGCTGGGTGTAGTGTTGGATGCCTGTAGTCTCAGCTACTTGGGAGGCTGAGGCAAGAGGATCACTTGAGCCCAAGAGATTGTGGTACCTGTGGGCTATGAAGCCACAACACTCTACTGAGGGCAACAAAGTGAGACTCTATCTCAAAAAAATAAAAAGAAAGAAAGAAAGAAAAGCCAGGAATTTATGGATTTGAAAATAAAAGTATGTCTTATTTTATTCAATTTCTTAAAATTGGCAAAATATTCTGAAATTAAAAAATGACTTCAGGCAAATCCAGGGTGGGCCTATAAGATTCTTTGTTAAGCCTTCAGAATCATTTAAGATAGAACCTCAGAGACTCTTCTAAGTCCTTGTAACAACATTAAAAGTGCATACTGCAGCTTCTCAGCTAAGTAATGGGGCTTCTTACATGTAGAATTTGGAGGGATTGTTACACAGCGGCTTCATATGGACTCCCAGGGTAGAAGAGAGCATATCTTAAAAGAGTTGTGCTGTGGCATTATTTTTTGCAGTTGTTTTTTTTTTTTTTTTGGCCAGGGCTGGATTTGAACCCACCACCTCTAACATATGGGGCCCACGCACTACCCCTTTGAGCCACAGGCACCACCCAGGTGTGGCATTCTTAAAAGTCCTTTCTTAAAAGGGCTGAATCTTAACAAGAGTCATTGGGAATCTACAGAATATTTAGGAGAATTGTTCTGGTGAAAGCACTATCAATTTGAACAAAAAACCAAGAACAATAGAGTATCATTCTCAAGGAACAATATTGGGCTTTACTTAAGAAACTAGCAAAAAGTGCCTGGCTGTTTTACAGAATTGCTATGGACCGGTGAATGCTGTGTGACATCCTGCGCGTTTTCCCTTTTCCTAGCTTCAACTTTTGAGTTAACTTCCTGACTTCTAATTCTTCCTCTCCTCAAGTAAAGCCAGTGGCAAAACTAAGCCAAATTAGTTTATGTCTGACATCAAAGCCCATGGTCCCTGAAGGTTTCCTGTGAGGGTTAAGGAATTTTTGACACAAGCTTTAATACTTGTGAGACCCTGAACAGCAGTATTAAACTGATCTAAACTGATCAGTTTTCTGGCTCAGATGCCCTTGAACATCATGTGTGTCTCAAAACACGAGGAGAGTGAGAAGGGCAAAGGAGAGGGAGCAGAGACTGACTGGTTGGCTTCTTAGTTTCTGGCTTTAGTCTTCCCATCCTCAACTCCGAGCGTGTGTATGTGAGGAGTGTGTGTGTGTGTGAATGTGAGCCTGCTGTGTGAGTGTGCACATGTGTTTGGATGTCTTTCCAAGAGGACATTCAAGAACCTCTCCCCTAACCTCTCTTCTCCAAACTTACATACACTTCTCTCCATTAGAACATTGTGCCTTTGTAATCAAATCTATTTCCTTTGTTTAAAGGGAAAAAACCAAACAGAACTCTTTTGCAACCGCAGAGGCATAGAAAAGAGGGAGGTGCTCTATCAGACATTGCAAAGGCCCGTTTTACTAGTTATGCCTCAGTGTGGCATTTACTTGAGCTGGTCACTTACTATCGACCCTGGACATACCACGGTAGGCACTAATTCCCAGATGTCCTCAGGCTGGGCCCAACTTCTGCACAGATGCAGAGAAAAAGCAAGGAAAAAAAAAACTCCATGACTAAAGTACGTTTCTTTCAGAGACAGTTCATAGAGGAAAATGAGGGTGACCACCTTGCATAATTCTCCCTCCAACCACCCCATCAGTGCTCTCTCAAAGAAGAGAGTTGTTGGAAATGTGCTGCATGTGTTTTTTCCTTTCCTGAGGGAAAACCTGTTTGACTTCGGGTTTCACCACTCATAAATTATCAAGTTATTTCTCACTTATGGCATAAATATCAGTCTGGTTGGTGTATGCCCCCACACATCAGCTGAGACTGAAGAGAGCTAAATTTACAAAACATTAAATCAATAAGCATGTGTGAATGGGTAAACAGCGTGATATCCCTTAACTTAATAAGGCCACAGCATTACTGTTAATCATCTGTTTTGCAACTTCTGAAGTTTTTCCTTCTAATTTTATAGTGTTGTTAGAAGCAAAATGAGTGAAGGTTCTTCTATCAGAAGAAAGGAATGATATAACTCAAATTAGAAAATGAGAATTATCCCAAGGAGATAAAGCCATGGTAATATGCATGGTGCTGCAACTTTGTAAGATGCTGTATTTTAAAGGAAGAAATAATAACTGAAGCTCATTTACCCTTGTTGTCTCTATTAATGAGAAGCCCTGCCAGATGTTTCTCATGGAAATGCCAGTCCTACAGATGGCAAGTGGGGAAATATGTAGGAACAAATGAATAAAAATAGTGTTTCCTCTCGCTCTCTCCTGTCCTAGGGATCCCCTGTAAAATCATGTCTGCAAACCCAGAAGGATAGATTGACAATCTTATTTCATTAAAAAAATAATCTTTGGGAGGATCACTGGAGGTCAGGAGTTTGAGACCAGCCTGAGCAAGAGTGATACCCTCATTTTGAGCAAGAGTGATACCCTCATTTTTACTAAGAATGGAAGAGAATATCCAGGCATGGTGGCATACACCTGTAGTCCCAGCTACTTAGGAGGCTTGAGCCCAGGAGTTAGAGGTTGGACCACTAAGTTTGCAAACTCATCCTAGAGAACGTGCTACACACCTCATTGCTGAATAATGCTATGGCCACCTTTGAAGTACTCCCTTGGAAAGCTATGTACTAATGCCAGTACCTACTTCATCCTTCAAAGCAATTTTGGAACTTTTTCTGGAATGGCCATCAAAGCTGTCATCATATGAGGTCTGAAAATTAAGTTCACAAACGCATCCCAGAAAAAGTGCTTTGAAGGGTGAACTAGGCGCTTGCTGCGTATCTTCCCAAGGAGAATACTTCAAAGGTGACCATAGTGATAATCAGCAATGAAGTATGTAGCACATTTTTTAGGATGAGTTCATGAACTTAATTGTCCAAATATATATATGTGTGTGTATATATATAATAAAATATACACACAAAACATCTCAGACAAATTACATATAAATGTTTTTTTTCTTTCTTTCTTTCTTTTTTTTTTTTAAGAGACAAATTCACCCTGGGTAGAGTACCATGGCATCATAGCTCACAACCTCAAACTCTTAAGCTCAAGTAGATCCTCTTGCCTCAGCCTCCTGAGTAGTTGGGACTACAAGCACCTGCCACAACACCAGGCTAGTTTTTCTAGTTTTAGTAGGGACAGAGTCTTGCTCTTGCTCAGGCTGGTCTCGTATTCCTGAGCTCAGGCAATCCACCTGCCTCAGCCTCCTAGATTGCTAGGATTACAGGTCTGAGCCACTTCACCTAACCTAAAATATTCCTTCTAAAGAATTTTCTTCTGGTAAGATAAAAAAAAATACAGACACATTGTCAAAATGTCTATACTACCCAAAGCTATCTACAGGTTCAATGTATTCCTCATTAAAATACCATCATCATACTTTTAAGATTTGGAAAAAATAATTCCAGAAACCAGAAGAAACTCCATATAGCCAAGGCAATTCTTAGTAATAAAAACAGCTGGGGCATAACCCTACCAGACTTTCAGCTATACTACAAGGCCATAGTGATCAAAACAGCATGGTAATGACTCAAAAATAGAGACACTGACATTTGGAACCAAATAGAGAACCATGAGATGAAACTTAACATCTTACAGCCACCTGATCTTTGACAAACCAAACAAGAACATACACTGGGGAAAAGAATCCCTATTCAATAAATGGTGCTGGGAGAACTGAACTGAATAACTACATGTAAAAGACTGAAACTGGACCTGCACCTCTCACCACTTACAAAAATTGATTCCAGATGAATAAAAGATTTAAATCTAAGGCATGAAACAATAAAAATCCAAGAAGAAAATGTGGGGAAAACACTTCAAGGTATCAGCCTGGGAAAAGATTTTATGAAGACGACTTCTGTGGCAATTGCAACAACAACAAAAAATAAACAAATGGGACTTAATTAAACTGAAAAGCTTCTGTACAGCTAAGGAAACAACAACCAAAGCAAACAGACAACCTTCAGAATGGGAAAGGATATTTGCATATTATGAATCCAACAAAAACTTGATAACTAGGATCTATAGAGAACTCTAATCAACACAAAAAGACCCAACAATCTAATATATCACTGACCAAGAGACCAGTGATGAATAGAACTCTCTCTAACAAAGACAGGTGAATGGCTAACAAAAAAATGATTATCAATTCTAATCATCAGAGAACTAAAATCAAAACCACCCTGAAATATCATCTAACCCCAGTGAGAATGGCCCACATCACAAAATCTCAAAGCTGCACATGTGTGGATGTAGAGAGACAGGAACACTTTTACACTGCTGGTTGGACTACAAACTAATACAACCTTTTTGGAAGAAAGTATGGAGAATCCTCAAAGAACTCAAATTAGACTTCCTATTTGATCCTGCAATCCCATTACTAGGCATCTACCCAGAAAAAATAAAGTCCTTTTATCATAAGGACATTTGCACTAGACTGTTTATTGTAGCTCAATTTATAATCATCCAACTATTTTATGCTATCTTCTTATTCCCCAAACCTTCTGAAGCCATTTGCCATTTCATATTCATAGCTGAGAACCCATGTTCTTGGTCTATTGACACAGTGGATATACTGCTCTATATTACATCTGATCAACTTCACCACCACAACTGATTGAATCAGTATAAAGACCAGCCCCACCTCTGACAAAACACCATATGGTCTGATAAGCAGAGAAAGCTTCTCTGCAGAGAGAGAGAAAAATGAAAAAAGTACACAGAGATGTCAAGACAAGAGGTGGAGCAAATCCAGCCAGCCTCGCATTTCCTTCCTTCTGGAGGCCCAACAGCTCTTTTTCCTTTCAGTTCACTGAAACATCATTGTATCTTCATACAAAATTAATAGACTCCCTCTCCTCCTCCCCCAATTTGGAGTTTATAAACTGTCTGGGATGATGGATTTCTGCCCTAACTTGGCCTATCCCTCACCCCATACCAAGTTCTGAACTGAGATATAGGAGTTAAGCTATTAAACATATAAGTATCAGCATTGTTGCTGATTAAATGTTAAGTTGGAGTGAGTAACTTAGGCATGTGATAAGAGAGAACTTCCTAATGCTAAATATTAGAATTTTACCAATTAACCACCCATTATCACAGGAAAGCTGTGCCCTCCCCTGCCAGGGCAGAGTCTTACCATTAAGCTTATGTTGTGGCTGAGAGAGGACCAAAGCACATGCTGTCCGCAACCAGACAAATGTCAAAGAGAAAAGAGGGACTAAGTTACAGAGTCACAGTATCTGCTCCTCAAGTAACTCTTTAGATAATAGAGTCCTTCTTTTCTTAGGGATGAAGAAAGGGTGAGGGTGTCCAGGCGTATTATGTTAATGGATATCCCTTTACAAGGACCAAAGCCTATGGAGGAAGAGTACGTAGTCCCGTATAGCCCCCTAGAGCCAGGTACACGTAAAACTGCTGATTCCCTATTCCTTGTTGTGTCCTCCATGCACACAGAGGCAAGAATCTCCTTTTGTCTACCCTAATGCTGTAATAACCCAGCATTAGGGAAGAAAAAACACAGAAATTCAGTTAATAATGGAAAAACATTTTGAGATATCTTTTTAAATAGAGATTTCACCACCTAGAGTAAGTGTAGGCAGTTGACATATATTCTTGACCAAAGTTTCTTGGTTATTTCTCACGGAAGATGATTTCTTTTAACGAGGTACTGGCAGAATTCTTATATATACCATAGTCTTTTACAACCAAATGCTGTCATCAATACTGAGTCACCAAATGTAGCTCACAGCCAAGGACTTCTTACAAATGATTGCTTCATCATGCTTCACCTACTGTGGCTAAGATAATGTGACAGTTGCCTTCTGGAATAACAGTGAGATTTTCCTGTACAAGTTGTTCTTCATGGGCAGATAGGTCATGATAGAAGCTTGTTCCTTTGCCCTTCTTTTCTGACCACCCTCTCCACACTGCATTTGAATCCAGGCAGTTAGTATAATGTACCCGCCCCACACACACACACACACACATAGAGGCATTTGACATTGAATGTCTTGCAGGAGAGGTGGCTTACCACTGTCTGGAGCTCACTAGGATATAGGTAGTCTAGGGTACTGGAATTAGATGCTGTCCTTCCAGTCTACTAGTAAGACCAAAATAAGTGGGCAAAAGAAGTCTTCTTTTTTTTTTTAATTTTTTTAATTTTTTTTAATGTCTTGC
>NW_003852400.1:4594763-4599993 GCF_000181295.1 Otolemur garnettii
TTTTTTTTTTTAATTTCAGATTAAATTACAAATACAAATGTTTAGGTTCCATTGTTTTCATTTATGTGCTGCTGAACTGAGCACTAGGTTACATTGTTTTCCTTTCTAAGGTAAAGCTCAAGTTGTAGTTGAGTCCTTCACCCAAGGGGTGTACTATATACCCTCACATTGTACACATTAGGTGAGAACTTGCTCAGCACTCTCCCTCCTCCTCTTTCTCTTTTCCCTCCCCCCCCCATATACTTGTGTTTTGTCACCATCTGTCTGAACTACATTGTTTATATATTGGTTGTTTATATATTGGTTTCATATTCGTACCGAGTACCTTGGATACTTGAGAAGTCTTTATTTTGCATGCCATCCACATAATTAAGGTGTAGGCCTATCTTTAGAAATAAGTACCTAAAGAACCTTAACCAGCATCATCTAGAAAGGCAATAATGTAGAGTGAGCTATAGAAATCTTTTTCTCTTTTGATAAGAGAAAGACTTCTTTTCTGATTTGTGTCCAATTTAGTAGTGAAAATGAGATTTATCCTTAGTGGTGAGAAATCTCAATACCATCTGATACTTGTGGCTCTCTTATTCAGAATAATTAATTGCAACAGACAGACCCAAAATCTCTGGGGCTTAACACAATAAAAGTTTATTTCTCACTCTCATTACAGCCCAATATTGGCCAGGCAGGCCTCCATCTTCTATGACATCTGGAACACAAGCTCTCCAAGGTAGCCCCCTGCTGGGGAAGAGCATGATGGAGACAGTGTACCAGCTCCTACTTGCCTTATCCTGAAAGGGATGCATTCAGAGAGCACTGGCTCTAAACTAACTGAGAGGGGAATGGGAAGTACATAATGAAGGTGTAGGCTGATGTGTAGAAAATAAGTACCCAAAGAATGCTTTACCTTGCTTGAGTTTTAAAGGCACTATCATAGAACACATGGGTATTTGGTAAGCAAATTCTCTGTCATTGTAACTAAGGATAGCTTGCAGACCATGTGTGAATAAATAGTCATTTATTTTAGCAAGGCAGCCCTACTGAATTCAGAATCTACATTTTCTACTCTTAAATCTGTAATAAGAATAGGTATGTGCATGTCCAAGTTAATCTTCAGATACACATATGGTGGAGCATATTTTTTTTTACCCTTTCTAGAACTGTTAGTAAAAGCTTATTTTTAATGGATATTTATTTGCAATGAGTCCTTTGATTTCTGAGGCTCACTGGCAAATGCTGTCATATCAATTTTGTTTTTGTCAAAAGAGTTGGAAGGCCATTGATAATGCCTCTTAAAAGATGATCCTGCAACACTATTTAAGAAATCTTTAATATTTCTGGGTTGAGACAGATGGTGCAGCTCAGCAGTAAAATAATCAGTGTGCATCAGGCTGTTGATTTTATATGTGAATCACAAATCTGTAGACAATTGACTGATGGTGCTGGTGAACATTTTCCCACAAGCTCATCAGCTGTGTTTGTTATAGTGCAGCCAGAGGACCAACTGACCCTATTACGGTAATTGTGTATGAGACAGGCTTTGGAAGCACAATACACAGCATTCAATTCCTTTAAGACAGACGTAAGCTTCTCAGCAATAGGAAAGCCAAGACATGGCCTTTCATTGGATTGCTCAATTTGTTTTGGTCCTAAAGTTTTATACTTGAGGTTCTATTTATTTACTTACCAGTAGTACCTAAAGGTAGATTTGTACTGGCTCTGTTGTATTCCAATATTTTTAGGAAAACATCACCTCTCTGTTATAAAAGACTTTGAGTTTGTTCATAGTAAAGAGGAACAATAGAAGAGCAGACCTTCAGCAAGACTATTCTTTTTTATTATTAAATGCAGACATGTAAGGACTAGTCTTTAAATTATCCTTTGAATTGTTTTTAGAAATATTATAGCTGTTCCTATCTTTATATTCTAAGAAACTCAAAGGGATACAAAATGCTAATCCATATCTGTGGATTCTTCATCCTTGGATTCAACCAACCATGGATTGAAATATTCAGGAAAGGCAGCACCTGTAGCTTAGTGGGTAGGGTGCCAGTCACATACACCAAGGCTAGTGGGTTCAAACCCAGCATGGGCCAGCTAGGCAACAATGACAACTGCAACAACAACAACAAAAAATAGCCAGGTGTTGTGGCAGGCACCTGCGGTACCAGCTACTTGGGAGGCTGAGGCAAAAAAATTGCTTGAGCCAAAGAGTTTGAGGTTGCTGTGAGCTGTGACACCACAGAACTCTACTGAGGGTGACAGCTTGAGAATCTGTCTCCAAAAAAAAAAAAAAAAAAAAAAGAAAGAAAGAAAAGAAAGAAAGAAAGAAAGAAAATATTCAGGAAAATAATACTGCAAAATTCCAAAAGAACAAAACTTGAATTTGCCATGTGCTGAGTACTACGTTGAATCTATGTAAATGAAGTGATGTGTAGCATTTTATTAGATATTATAAGTAATCTATAGATGATTACTTATTAAGTGTGTAAGAGGATGTGTGTAGGCTATATGCAAATACATGTATTATGCCATTTTATATAAGGGAATTGAGCATCTACAGATTTTGGTATCTGCAGGGAATATCCTGGAACCAGTTCCCTATAGATACTGAGGGATATGTGTGTGTGTGTGTATTTCATAAACATAGTTCAAATAACTTTTATTTCATTTTATATGAGTTTTAGTTAATTGAATGTAGCAGTATTTTGAGTTTTTATTACATGCACAAGGATGCGTGACTATGAAAGGGTTTAGGTATAATTTAACTGTTTTGGCTTGGCTCTTCCCCCCCCCCCCAATTATCTTAAATTAACCAAGTAATACATCTATGCACAGTAACTTAATTTCTTAATAATTTCATATGCTGATTTGTCATTAATGAGTATATAGTCAGACTAAGGGAAGCAAGGTTAGCCACACATACCTGACAAAGTAAGGACATTTTACATATATAATCTGTTTCTTAGGGGAGCTGGAGAATATAGTGGCTAAACATACAGATTGGAATCAAATTTCCTGGATTCAATTCCATCTTGGCTACCTATTAGCTATGTAACTTTATGTCTCTGAACTTCAGTTTCTTCATCTATACAGAAAGGAAAATGATATTACGTACTTCATAGTGTCATTGTGATGGACAACGAAGTTGTGCTCATAAAGAATTCAGCATAGTTTCACAAAGTTAATTTTAATTTTACACAGTCTACCAAAAGAGAGCTTAACCAGCTGCTGCCTGAGATTCTGAGGTAAGCTCTGTCATAGATCATGTGACACAACCCAACCAATACAGCTTGCCCAGAGTTGTGCAGTATGTAGAGTCTTTCAATGAGACTGCCTTCCATTCATTCAGGATAGATAGTTTTATGATGGTTTTAAGTACTCTCAAAACAATTACGGGCTTACATAGACAGCTGCGTAATCTGTACCCCCACTGGTGAATTATCTTATTGACTACGTAATGTCTTTTGGACACACTTTATTTTTTTAAATAAAATACATACAAGAATTTCCTCATTAATAAGTTTGTTTTCTAATGATATAATTTTAACAAATGACCAAATGGCCAACTAGTTCATCACCTTTATTCCTATTTACCATTTATATAAGCAATCTTCCTTATTATGAAATACACAAAAGACACAGTTGTTTTTTTTTTTTATTTGGAATGCTTCAGAATTACAAGGTAAAGTTGCTGAATGCTCTTTGGATGGTTATGGGAATTGTGGCAAAAATATAAAATTAACTACATTGTGTAAAATTATTCACACCATCATCTCATACTATATTTTATCCACCGCTTTAGAAGTAAGTGGTATGCAAAGTCAAAAGTTGAGCAGACCATGCTGAGGTCAGTAAACTAGAAAACAGGATCCAAAGAAGTGCTAAAAATAGGTAGTGGCTGAAGAATATGAAGCCAAAGTGTTAAGTTTAAGAATCAAGATAGGCACTTTCACATGAAGAATAGATCCCAACTATGGCCAGGATGAAGGATGGAGGAGGAGGGGTTAGGAGGGGTTAGGAGGGGTAGGGAGAGGTCGGATCGAGGGAGGGTGAATGGTGGGATCACACCTATGGTGTATAATGCAAGGGTACATGTCAGATCTATTAAGTATAGAGTATAAATGTCTTAATACAATATTAATACTTAATAATAAGTAAATGAGATGAAGTATATATTAACCAGTGTGATGTAAGCATTCCTAATTCTATATGAAATCAGCACAGTGTACCCCATAAATGCATTAATATATACATGATCTATGTGCTTATGATTTAATAAAAAAAAAGAAATAAGAAAAATTAGCCAGGTGTGGCGGCACACACCTATAGTCCCAGCTACTCAGGAGGCTGGATCCCTGAGCCCACAAGTGTCGTGACCCCTCGGGCTCTTATGGCCCTGGTCTCCGTTAGCGCAGGAAGGAACCAGGCGAAGTGGATGAGAAGTACAAGCTTGTGGAAGGCGGGCTAGCCCTTACTTTCTGGGTAGCCTCCAGCAACCTCCGCACCAGTCTTTTATTGAGCCAGAACAACACAGGTGAGGGGAGTAATTAACAATGACTCCGTGCTGAGCTCTTCTTCCACAAGGATCTCCTGTGGAGGAATGGCCCAAGGTCTACGCCTCAGCTGCAGATCATCTTGCTCGGATGTCATCTGGCTCTTGGCATCTCCTACACACAAGGTCAAGGCTGCAGTGAGCTATGATGACACTGCTGCACTCCAGCCCAAGTAACAGAGTTAGACTCCATCTCAAAAAAAAATTAAATAATAAAAAATAAAATAGGTGTAGTCCCACCATTAACCCTCCCTCTATCGAACCATCCCCTTGCCTTTCTTTCCCCCTCCGCTTCCCTCCTTCATCCTAGGCTATCGCTGTGATTCATCTAAGCATATTGCAAGGGTACAAGTCAAATCTATTAAGTATTGAACACAAATGTCTTAACACTGTGATTAAGTAAATGAGGTGAAAGCTATGTTAATTAGTAGGATTTAAGCACTCTAATTTGTACAAATAATCAACACATTGAATCCCACAAAGGCATAAATGCATTCATGATCTATGTATATACGACTTAATTAAAAATACATAAATAAATAAAATAAAAATAAAAAACAAGATGGCAAAAAACATTTAAAAAAAAAAAAGAGAAGAATCAAGATAGGTGGCTCAGCACCTATAGCTCAGTGAAGTGGCAGGTTTGAGGCCTGCTAAGCAACAATGACAACTGCAACC
>NW_003852400.1:4600166-4616654 GCF_000181295.1 Otolemur garnettii
GGTGATAAAGACACGTGTTGAGTTTAAGGATCAAGATGGGGTGATAAAGACACAGGAAGAAGAATAAGCATGAAAAAAGTTTCATCTTTTCCTCCTTGTCCACCTTTGAGGAGAATCTAAGCTCCCCAGAACAAGGTATTGTCTCTTCTGCTTCTCCTTATTCCTATATCCTAGAACTGTGCATGGCTGATAGAAGACAACCAATACACTTTTGTTGAATGAATGAATTCGAACATGAACAACTTGTAATTAAGAAGATAGTCACCTTCATACTGTGATCTAAAATGCTCTCTTTGCTTAAAATAATGTCACCCCCACCAAATCAGTATATGCATGAAGTGGAACATGAATGAAGTTAACAATTGTATGCCAACAAATTAGATAATTGAAACAAAATAGACAAATTCCTAGAAAGACACAAATTATTGAAACTGACTCAAGAAGAAATAGAAAATCTGAAGAAGTATATAACAAGCCATTGAATTAATAATTTTAAAACTTCCCACAAGGAAACTCCTGGCCCAGATGGCTTCACTGATCAATTCGGCCAAACCTTTAAGGAAGAATTAATATCAACCCTTCATAAATTCTTCCAAGAAGTAGAAAAGGTATACTTCCTAACTTATCCTATTATCCTAATAGCAAAACCAGAAAAATATCACATGAAAAATATAGGGCAAAAATTCTTCAGAATTTCCGAAAAAATACTAGCAAATCAATCCCTATAAAAAACTATGCAACATACATAACTAACTGGGATTTATCCCCAAAACAAAAACTACTTCAATATATAGAAATCAATGAATATATGAGTAACATACTAGATTATAGATAGACCAAAGAGCAAAAACCACATGATCATCCTAACATACAGATAAAAGCATTTGACACATTTTAACACCTTTTCATGATAACCCTTCCGCCTCCACATACAATTTTCATATATTGGGAGGCTAAGTTGTACAAGCTGCTTTATAAGGCAATCCTTCCTTATATCAGTAATTAGATACATGTGGTGTGAAGATGAGCATGATATCAAATTAAAGGAAGGTTCTCATTAGTATAGTGGGGAGTAAATAAAAACAAATTAGAGGAAAGGAATTGAATTTAGAATTAATATGTTTAACAATAGAAAAAAGGAAGATATTCAATAATTCTATAAAAATGTGTAAATCCCAACTTTGCTTGCTAAATATCCAAGGAAAACCTGGAATCTAGGGGTTCATGAATCTGATATGGTCCCTTCCTCCTAATACAATAAATTTCCAGAGATTTCCTACACCATCTAGTGGGAATTGTGCAGCAGTAAGACCCACAATTACAGGGGCCTAAATTCCTCCCTGAAGCAAAGAGGGAAGGAAGGAAGAAAGGGAAGGAAGGAAGAAAGGGAAGGAAGGAAGAAGGAAATTTTTCATTCTCAAACTATTCAGACATTCCAAAGACTTAAGTGTGCCTAAGAACCAAACTTGTGTCTAGTTTTATGTGAAAATAGGAGTCATTTATGGGGCAAAATGACTCTTGGGCCAATAATTTAGCATCAGAAGGGACAGAGTTTTTTCATTATTAGTATTTTAATGCCCAGAAATACGCTTTGTTTGGAGCATACTGCAGGACAAATACATCTTTCGAGTGTCAGGTTTCATATGGCTGCCTGTTTTCCCAGTCCCCTACCTGTCATTACATGAAACTTTTATGACTACTTGCAGAGGAAAGTCAGAAACACAAAGGGAGGGGGAAAAAGATGAGTTTAGTAAATAACAGATCAGCAACTCAAGTTCAGCTGAGGCATTCAGCTCTCAGACTGCAGACTGCCGAAGAGGCTGGATTCAGGTGTCACTGACACTAGCTCGTCAGGAAGATGAGCTTTGAGCTCCCTCGTGATTGTCTATTAGTGGTGCTAATCTTGCTTCGACTACCAACCAAATTATAGAATCTCACACCAATCGCCTAATCTACTTGACTATTTCTTTACTTGTGTATTCATCCACTAATGTTATTTTCTCTTTTTATACACAATACTGCTATAAAATATTGCCAATAAAAAATAATTAGAAAAGTAAATGGTAGCTATAAATTGTGAGTTAAATTGTCTGCAATAAAAATGGCATATTGCAGGCACAGCGAGGACCACTTTGGTTCCACTGTAATAAAAGAATAACCCACATTTGTGTGAGGTTTGACTATGTGCCAGGAATTGTTTAAATATCTCACTTATTTAACCACCTATTTAGTCTTTTTAGAAACCCCAGGGGTTCAGTATTTCAGCTATAAAATGCATAGAATAATAACTCAACATTATAGAATTGTTAGAACAATCCCAAGCATAGAAGCACTCAGTAAATGTTAGCTGTTATTATTATTAATATTAATTATTCAGTTTACAATCTACTCTTTTTCTTTTCTTTTGCTCCTTTAAAACTGACAAATTTGTCTTTCTCCAGCTTTCTGGTTCCTTTTTTCTTCTCCTTAATGTCACAAAGTCACATATAGTCACATGCACAAATTCTTTTCATGCTTTAGGATAAACGTTTTAGAACTTAAAAGTTTTAAGTGCATTTAAAGCATCAATATGCGTTCTTACTTGCTAGCTTCTCTCTTCTGCTATCTTTCCATTCCCTTTTTGCTGAGGTTTATGCTATGTTCACCTTAATAACAGTCCTGATATTCGAATTGTTAATTTAAATTTGCAAAGTGTTTTACAAGGGTTTTCATCACATAGCAGAGTGGTCCTCAAGTTGAGCTTTAAAGTGAGTTGAGCTTCAGGCTTGTCTTGGCTCATTATTTACTCAGTAATTTGAAGCAATTCACAGCATAAGTTTCCTCATTTGTAACATGAGACTAATAAAAGTATATGCCTTCTGGATTTATTTTTAAATGATAGAATGCTCCTACACAGTTTAGCATAGTCCTTAGCTAATAGCGCCTGTGGCTTAAAACGATAGGGTGCTGGCCCTATATGCTGGAAGTGGCAGTTTCAAACCCAGCCCTGGACCCCCCAAAAAAGCACTCATAGTAAATATTAGTGAGGATTATTATTTGTAGTGATAATAGCAGTTCACTTTCCAGTATCTATTCCACCCCATAGAGTTAGTCTGAGCTAGGCACAGCTACACACATCCCCTTAAAGTGACCTGATTAAGGATTAGCAATATAACCCAATTCTAGACAGTGAGACAGGAAAAGCCTTCTGTGGAATTTCTAGGGACATTATTCTTGCTCCTAAAAAAGAGCTCAAAGAAAGAGCTGGTCCCACTTCTTCCTTTGAACACTGTCATGCCTGGATGGGAGAATGTGGCCAGCCATCCTGCCGCCAGCCTGTATTTAAAGCCAGGATACAAAGTAAGAACAGGGGAGTTGGAAGCCTATGGTGTAGAGCTTGGAGGCCAGAGGCCACGTTTTCTTGCTGCCTACACCACCCTAAGACTGGGAGTTTCTCTTGTTGCAGCCAAAACATACTCTGATACAAAATGTTGATAATAACAATAATCAGCAACAGAATTGGAGAAAGACTGATGAAGCATGTTATTTCTTTACAAATGAATTATTCATTTTATTCGCAAAGGAGATAATGGAGCTCTTATAACCCATTTAAAGGGATAACATTCTAGGTTTATGTGTGGCAAGCTTGTTTTCAGAATTTCTTGGGCTTTATAGTTCAGTTGAATATGCTGGAGAAGAAGATGGGAAAATAATGTGATCTGTGAGGTCTGGTTTGTATCTACTCTTGCCATATTCTGATAAAGCTGGGGTTGTCTTGTTATAGAACTCTAGAAAATAATGATCAACTGATTTTTTTTTTTTGAGACAGAGTCTCACTCTATCACCCTGGGTAGAGTGCCATGGTGGCATAGCTCACAGCAACTTCAAACTCCTGGTCTCAAGCAATCCTCTTGCCTCAGCTACCCAAGTGGCTGGAACTATAGCACCTCCACCACACCCAGCTAGTTTTTCTATTTTTAGTAGAAAAAGAGGGTCTCAATCTTGCTCAGGCTGGTCTCAAACTCCTAAGCTCAAGCAATCCTCCTGCTTTGGCCTCCCAGAGTGCTAGGATTATGGGCATGAGCCATGGTGCCTGGCCTTAAATGGATTTTTTTTTTTTTAAACAGAATGGTCAATATTCCTTAGACCTTTTGCAACTAGTACTAAGAGTCTCTACCATCCTTTTCCTAACACAGTGGCCCTCACACTTTGCTGTAGAACATGTTAGAACACAGATTGCTGTCTGACTTTAGGTCTGAAGTGAGGCCCTTAGAAATATTGCATTTCTAAGATTTTCAGGTGATGTTTATGGTCCTTGCCAGAGACTACCATTGAAACCCACTTTTCTAGACACAATAATTTAATTTTAAAACATTGAATATTTAGAAATGAATAAGGCCCACCATAGGAAATATCTTCAGATGTTTCTTTCCCCCATAAATCAGTATGCAATTTAGGATAATTTTAGCAATTTTTCTAAAGATACATTTTTTGTTTTTTGTATATTGTGTATAGTTGAGGTTTATAACATGATACTACAGAATACATATGGATGGAAAAATAGTTACCAGAGTGGAGCAAATTAACATATTTATCATCTCACATAGTTACTTTTATTTTGTGACAAGAGCAGCTGTAATCCACTTACTTAACTAAATTCTCTAATATCACGCAGTGTTATTAACTGTAGTCCTCATGCTATGGATGAAATCTCTCTTTGTTCATCCTACATATCTGCTATTTTCTGTCCTGTGAAATACTACATCTCCCATTTCCTCTTCCCCACATCACCCCTGCTAACCACTGTTATTCTCTAGCCCTGTGTATTTGACTTTCTTTTTTTTGTCTGTGTCTGGTTCGATGTCTTCCAGGTATATCCATGGAGTGGTAAATGGCAGGATCTCATTCTTTCTTAAGGCTGAACAATATTCCATTGTGTGTGTGTGTGTGTGTGTGTCTGTGTCTGTGTGTGTGTGTGTAAACATCTGTTCGTCCATTGATGGACATTTAGGTTGCTTCCATATCTTGTCTATTGTGAATATTGCTGCAATGCATGTATCTTTATGAAGTGATTTTATCTCCTTTCATTATATATCCAGAAAAGGGATTACTGGGTCATTTGGCAGTTCTATTTTTAATTTCCTTAAGAACCTCCACACTGTTTTCCACAATGGCTGTACCCATCTACAGTTCTGCCAGCAATATGCCAGTGTCTTTTTTTCTCCATGCTGCCAACATTTGTTATCTCTTGACATTTTGATCATTGATTGTTGTTTATTTTGTGCTGTTTTTAACCTATACTAAGAAAAATCTGCCAGAGGCTTTAATGTAGTTGTTCAAAGTCTTCCTTGGCTCTTGTCTTCTCTTACTTGGTAATCTCACCATGTCTACTATTTCCACTATGTTCTCTGCTACACAGGTCTCTATCCCTGATCCCCCTACCAACCTTCAGGCCACCTGTCTCCATTGGCGGGCTGTGCAGGAATACTCAGACTTAGGATGTCAAAATATGACTCAAACTTAGCTCCTGCTATCCCTATTGTTCTTGCCTGCTTTTTTATTTCCTAAATTCTCCTACACCTTCACACTTTTGGATCGTCACTCAATACACTCTTTCTGCCCTGAGAGTCTCTTTTTAGGAGACTTTCCTTATCTTCATGACCCAGACCAAATCTCTCCTCCTCAAGAAGCTTTCCCAGTTCTCCCTGTAGGAATGCATTTCCATCCTCTCATTCCTTTCTTGTAGACCTTTTCATGCTATTCCCTGATTGACATTATTTTTGTTTATATGTGTTTTTCTACTAGATCAGACCCCCTGAACCTGGGATGTCTAAGTTACAAAGAATTCATGGACATTGAATAGGTTTCTGAACCATCTGAAGTTGCATGCAAGATGTTGCCAGTATTTAAGTGCATATTTCTAGACCATTGACATCAAAATCATCTGGAGAGTTATATAGCCATATACATGCATATTCTAGGGCCCTACCAAAGGCAACTGAATTTGAAAAATCTCTGAAGTAAGCCTTGGAATCAGCACTTTTAACCTGGTTAAATTTTATTCAATGACTATTGGGTTAGAAATATGACTCTTAGAAGGCAAAAATTGTTTCTATTTATATATCCCCATCCCATTATATAACAGAAATCTGATAAATTCTGGAGGAAATTTTAAACTGAAAGGATTGTTTTCAGCTTGCTGGCCCTGAACTGATGAGGAATGAAGATATGATGAGAGAGACTGAGGGAGGCAGGGCCTAGTCTTCTTTGCATGGTTGGTGTGGTCGTCTACCACCCTTCACTGAAGGGTGCACTGGATGCAGGGATAAGGACATAGACATTTCTCTGTGAGTCATGCTTGCTGCTCCCACTCCTAAAGTTCCCTTCCTATCAACAAAGGAAGATGCAAATCCCAAACTAACTGGCTGGCTTTACTAAATTACATTAGGCACTGTCCTTTTCTTTGTCTGTCTAGCATTTCTATAGCACTTTGTCATACTTTTTGTTGATCAATTTGCTGTTAATCAAATTGCCTAACAACCCGGTAAGTGCAATTTATAAATGGGATTTGAGGGGCAGGACTAGAATGGATAATTGTAGCTTTTAAGACATTTTTAAAAGAATAAATGCCTTCACTGAAGGGTGGACTAGATGCAGGGATAAGGACGTAGACATTTCTCTGTGAGTTATGCTTGCTGTTCCCCTCCTAAAGTTCCCTTCCTATCCTTTATGAATTCATCTTCATCCTCCAAACCTTGTCTCAAACTTCAGCTCTCTCAGAGAACTTCCCTGATCCTCAGGCTGTGCAAGGAGGGCTTCTGTGTTTCCATGGCACCTGGACAGAGCTTTACCCTGACCCTTCATTATGCTGAAACTTCCTGGGCTTACCTAGGTGGGTCTTGGGTTCATTTCTGTTTCCTCAGTGTGAAACACAATACCCAACACAATGTGAGCACCCACTGGATGCTTGTTTATTTGAACTACACAAGAATGGTAAATCCAGGGAATGATAGAGAGGAAGTAGACAAGAAGAAGTCTTAATTTGTTGGGGGGAATGATGACTCAGTTTTCACTTTATTGAATTTGTGGTAATAGGTGAGATGTTCATAAAATGAGTATAAAATGTGGAGGTGAAATGTCAGGGCTGGCAATAGAGATGTGTTTTATTCAGTGGTAGAGTGTGGTCCTTGGAAGTAGACTGCTTAGGCTGAAATCCTTGTCTGCCACGTGTCAGCTGTGTGACATGGGGATGGTTATTCAACATATGTGTGTCTGTTTCCTTATCTGAAAATGGTGGTAATAATAAGCATCTTGGTCTCTGATTGTTGTGAGGATAAATGAGTTAATATTTTTTAAATGTTCGAAACTATACTTGGCACATAATAATTGCTCAGTAAATGTTATCTTTCACCTGTCTGTCTTCCCTCCTGGGCTATGATTGAAGACTTTGATTTATCTCTGAGCTTCAAGTTCAATTAGTATCCGTTACTTGGGTTCTTGATAACAGATGTGTTAAGAGGTAGAATTAGAACCACAAAACAGAAAGAAGAGGTGAAAAGGAGAGAAAGAAGAGGAGGGATGAAAGCAAGAAGAAAAGGTGGAGAGAGGAAGAGTAGAGAAAGAGAAAGGAAAAAAGAAAATGCTAGAGTGAAGCTTCAACTTTTTTTTTTGAGACACAGTTTCAGTATATTGCCCTTGGTAGAGTGTGGTGGCGTGCCAGCTAACAGCAACCTCAAACTCTTGGGCTCAAGTGATTGATTCTCTTGCCAAGTAGCTGGGATTAGAGGTGCCCACCACAATACCCAGCTATTTTTTGTTGTAGTTGTTGTCACTGTTGTTTAGCTGGCCTGAGTCAGGTTTGAACTTGCCAACTTTGGTATAAGTGGCTGGCTCCATAATCACTGTGTTATGGGCGGCGAGCTAGCTTCAACATTTTGGAATAGTTTATTATTATTAGTAGTAGTAGTAGTAGTATTATTGAGGGGGACAGAGTCTCACTTTGTTGCCCTCAGGAAAGGGCTGTGGTGTCATAGCTCACAGCAAGCTCAGACTCTTAGGCTCAAGAGATCCTCTTGCTTCAGTCTTCCAAGTAGCCGTGACAGGTGCCTGCCACAACACCCAGCTACATTGTTGTTGTTGTCATTGTTCTCTAGCAGGCTTGGGCCACTGAACTATAGGTGCCAAGCCTGAATAGCTTATTATTAAAGGAATTAAGAACTACTCAGGGTGAGAATCATCAAATTCATAGGAAAGGCTAATGTAAGATCTCTTGAACAAAAAACAAACTATGATATTTTAGAGGTAGAAATTACCTTAGATAAGTGGTTCTCAAAGTGTATTGGCAGCATCAACATAACTTGCTGGGTTAATTTTCTATTGCTAAATAACAAATTGCCATAAACATAGCTGCTTATTTTAATAGCATACATTCATGACCTCATAATTTCCCTGGATCCGGAGTCTAGGTTCAGCTCAACTGCATGGATCCTTTGCCCAGAGTTTCATAAGGCTTCAGTCAGGTGGTTGGTTGGGGCTGGGGGTTGGGTCCCCTTCCAAGCTTATGTAGGTTGTGACAGATTCTGGTTCCTTGTAGCTATGGAACTGAGGTCCTGGGTGACTAGAGGTGACTTCCCTCTATTCCTTCTTATGTGCCCTCCCCACAACACAGCAGCTTGCTTGTTCAAGGGTAATAGTGCCTTCTGCTTTACACCTTCCCTCTAGTCAAGGCTCTGACATTCTTTTAATGGGCTCACCAGGTAATACATCTTTTTATTAACTCAAAGTCAACTGACATACTGTCAGGAGTGAAATATCATTACATTTATAGTCCCACCCAAACTCCAAAGGAGATTTTACAGGATGTGTACATCATGGTGAGGGAATCGTTAGGGCTATCTTGGAATTTTTTTTGAGACAGAATCTCAAGCTGTCACCCTGTGTAGAGTGCTATGGCATCACAGCTCTCAGCAACCTCAAACTCTTGGGCTAAAGTGATTCTCTTGCCTCAGCCTCCCAAGTAACTGGGATTACAGGTGCCTGCCACAATGCCAGACTAGCTATTTTGGAATTTTGTCTACCACATTTAGAGACTTATTAGAAAAGAAAATTCTGAAAAAAGAAAAGCAAATTCTGGGGACCTACCCCATATTTGTTTAATAGGAAACTCAGGGATGGAAATTAGTGATGTATGGACTTCACCAAGTCCTCCAGGTCATTCTAATTCAGGTTAACTTCTGAGAACCACTGCCTTGGAACTGTTAAATGAAATAGGAGTGCAAATACCTGAGAGCTAATCGTTACTCTCTGGGCCTAAGTATATCAAATAACTAAGCTAATAAAATAACTCTCTGGGCCTCAGTATATTTACCTATAAATTGAAGTTGTGATCTATCCCTTTAATGATTTGCCATAACTGTAGCTATTGGCTTACTGACTATTATTTGGCCTTGCTCCAAGTTTTCATTAACATCAGAGGTCCAGGAGCTCCCAGCTATGTGCTGAAACCTGCTCTTACCTGTTGGGAGGAGCCAAGTGTTAAATATCCAGGACTATTATAAAGTGATTTTAAGCTTGGGTAGCTTGAAATTGGCCATGGTGGGAGTATTTGTACCATAAAATTGGTAAATGCTACGAATCAGGGGTCCTCTTCCCCCTGCGCTTGGTTCTCAGTATATCACTGGCTCACAACATTGGGCAAAGACAGCCCTGTCTCTCAGCTAGGCTAGGAAAATACTCTGGATGGATATAGAAAATGCTTTTCCTGGGTGGCACCTGTGGCTCAAAGGAGTAGGGCGCCGGCCCCATATACTAGAGGCGGTGGGTTCAAACATGGCCCTGGCCAAAAACTGCAAAAAAAAAGAAAAGAAAAGAAAGAAAGAAAGAAAGAAAAGAAAACACTTTTCCTTCTTGTATTCTTTCAAAATTTTAAGGCACGCAACACAGAACTTCACTTGGGAGCTAAAGGAGGAGAGGGATGTCTTAGAAATGCATTTGGGGAGGGGAGAGGCTCCGCCAGCCATATACCCTGAGGGTGGCAGGTTCAAATCCCACCCCGACAGCTAAATAACAATGGCAACAACAACAAAAAAAAATAGCCAGGTGTTGTGGTGGGGGCCTGTAGTCCCAGCTACTTGGGAGGCTGAGGCCAGAGAATTGCTTAAGCTATGAGCTGTGACACCACAGCACTCTACCAAGGGTGACATAGTAAGACTCTGTCTCAAAAAACAAAAAAAACACAAAAAACAACAATGAAAAAAAAAGAAATGCATTTGGGAATGTGAAACTTGGAGATCTTCTCAGCTTCCTAGGGTCTCTGAGTAGAACTTCAGGAACAAATACACTGACTGGATGGTAGGTGATAATCGCCAAAAAAAAACTATGTAATGATTTGCGCTCTCTTCAACCTTCTTTCAGGTTGTATCTTTCAAATGTTTTTCTTTTCCTGTTTTGAGGTCTCTGGATTTAGGAGTTGAATTCTAGGCTGCAGGTGGACTCATCCCCCCTCCCCAGCCTATGTGGGCCTGTATGTAGCACAGTGAGTAACAGCATGGCCCTGGGCACTCACAGCCCAAGTTCAAGTGATAGCTTCACCCCTTTTTATCTGCCTATCTTTGAATAGTTTACTCTACCTTTCTGTTCCTTTGATTCCTCATACTTAAGATAGGGAATAGTTGGTTTTGTTGTAATGCCTGATAAGAAAATTCAAATTTATTTTTATAAAAAATTGAGAAGTAAAAATGCTGTTTGGTTTACAGGAAATACTAGGTGAATGCTGAAAATAGTACCCAGCTGAACGGAGCCCCAATGGTGTACACATGCCCACACCTGATGTTAGATCGCTCCCTCCTAGCTCTGGTGCCCCCTCCTCCCCTACTTGACAGTAACTCACAGGCAGCCCCTCGGGTGCAGTGTCCAACCCTTCCCTCTCTAATTCTCCCTGCTTACTTTCAAACTATTTTGTACATTTCCTCTCTGTTCTCTGCTCTTTCTCTCTCTGTCTTTTCTTCTCACTCTCTTGGTGCACTTTTTCTTTTTCTCCTTCTGCACTCAGAGTGGCAAGCTGGAGCTGGGTGGGCAGGTCAGCAGGAGCATAGGTGCTCACCCCACAAGGAAGGTTCAGGTCTCTTTCAGGTAAAGCATCTTTTTGTCTTATGATAATAATTATGTATTTCTGTCTACTATTTCTTATAGTTAAAACTGTACCATCATTTTTACTAGGTTTCTATCTTTTTAAAATGTGCCACTGAAAAGGTTTTGAATACCATAGCCCAGCCCTATTCTACCATGAAACCCGTATTTTATTGCATGATTTTGCATAGAGTAGTGATTTTTAGGAACCACCATGCTGTGCTGTAGCAGAACTGGCTGTGCTATCAGTAACTCTATCATAAGACTAATGATTGAGTTTATTTGTACAAAAGACTTAGGATAACAGTTGACTGTGCTACGCAGCAAATTAGTAATGGCTATTTTTGCACTAAAAAGGTGGAGATTACATTATTAATAAATAATCTCTTCCCAAACTGCAAACTCCAGTATTTCATACATTCTAGAGCCTAGATCTTCTCATTATACATAGGAAATGGGAGACTGCTGGGCTGCTCAAGGTCACACAGCTAGTTAATGAGGAGATGAGAAGACACAGGCAGCCCAGGCTCTCACCATCTCTCCAAACCAGACCAACAGACTTAGGTAATAACTGAAAACTCATTGCAGAGTCATTAAGTATCTGTCATTTTCTAAGGTATACATTAAAGTATCCTGGTAATGGTAAACTGTGTCAGATGGAAGGAACCTAAGGCTCTGGGCTGCTTTCGCTGTGTAGAAAGTTATAGCCAGAAGGCAGATATCTAGCCTATTCAAATTGCATTCTGAGTTCTAAGCACCATTCCATCTTTGTGCCTGAAGGAAGAAAGACACACAAAGGTAAGATCCAGTCATTGGCAGATGAATGCCTCAGGGGCAAAGAGAAATTCATTTTTATCTCCCCCATCACATTGTTATTTTTTCAATGACAATTCCCTCAGCCCCCAACATTCACAAACACTTATGCCCATGGGTGGAGGGTTTTTTCCTATATTGGTTATGGTTTACAAAGTATGCTTCCTAAAGAATATGTTTTCATTTGTAATAAAAGAGCCAGAAGAGCCACTGTCACCTACATTTCCCCGAAACTCTTTTAAACCCTGATTTTGTATTGCGCCAATGTAAAATATTAAGACATGGACCCTCCAAACAGTGTAATCGTCACTTGACACTTGGATTAGTATCTGCTCTATAAATGGTGATGAGTTTTCATCTCATATTGCTTGCTTCCCAGCTTGCCAGCTCTATAAAAACAAAGGATTTTTAAACAAATGATGGTTTAAAAAAGAATGATTGGCTAATTAAATTTTATTCATTCTGTCACGTCTTTTAAGAATGAGGAACCAATAACAATAAGGACATCCTGCTAAACTTAGTGTTTTTGTTTTCCAGCCTAGACTCTATGAAAATAATAGCAAACTGGTTTTTTAAAGCAGTGGTTTTCAAAGTGTGGTCCACAGCCCCTGGGAGTCTTTGTGACATTTTCACAGAAGGACTGCATCATTAAAACTAGTTTCATAAAAACACTAAGATGTTATCTGCCTTTTGCTCAGTGTTGATATTTGCCTTATTCATGCAAAAGCAAACTGCTGTCACTTTTGCACAAATCAAGGCAGTGGCACCAAATTGTAGTAATAGTCACTGTCTTCTTCACCATCTTGCATTTGTGGTTAAGTAAAGAAAATCAAATTTCATTTAACAATGTCCCGGGGAAGCAGTCCAAACTACTACTTTTATGAAATCTCGCTCTGTGAAATGTGTCATTTTAATCTGTGTGGGAAGTGGGAAGCTCTCATGAAGCACAGAATCCAGTGGTTGTCTCAATGTAAAGCAACAGTGCAGTGGTTTGTGGTGCATACTGAGCCAGCTATGTTTTTTCTCATGGAATACTTTAAATTAGAAAGAATAGTTAATACACAAAATATGCCTTCTTCACCTTTCAACAATGAACCAAATAAACCTGCATAAGGAAAAAAAACTATAGATATTTGTTGCTAGTGATAAATCTGAACTTTCAAGAGAAAAATTAGAATTTTCTTGAGTTGGTATTTGCCACTATGAGCTTTACAGCTCATAAATACTTAAAGGTTTTTCTGGTGATGTTAATGAGTGTGATTTTTTAAATATTATGAAGTGAAAAATGCCAAAATTTGGAAGATCTGTGAAACTTACTAAAATGTTTTTCCTAATGACTAATGTATGACGTTACAAACTCAGGAATGGATAAAAGATTATTCAAAATAGAAGTAAGACAATGACTGTTAATGTGAGTATGAGAAGTTCATTGATATGGTTTCAGATTCCACACTGTAACCTTTACGAACTTTCCATTTGTTGAGTTTTTCTGTAGTATCAAAGAATATCCACAGTGATATAATAAGATAATTAAAATAGCACCTTCTTTTCCAACTAAATCTGAGGCCAGATTTTCTTTATATACTTTAACTCACAGCATCATATTGCAACAGATAGAATGCAGAAGCAGATATGAAAACCCAACCTTCTTCCATTATGACAGACATTGAAGAGATTTAGAAAAATCTAAAACTATGCCACTACATTATTTTTATTTTGGAAATATAGTTATTTTGCATAACCACTGTGTCATTTATATTAACATGTAATAGATTTATTATTTCTTAAATGAACGTATAAGTAAATATTTTAAACACATCTCAAAATAAATTTCTGTCCAATACACATTGATAGACACAACCTACAATCATGTCAATCAATGGGATGCTAGATAATTTCAAAAAATTTAACTGGTTTCTAAAACCAGAAAGTCTGAGATTCACTGTCTTAGAGCTCTGACCTGAATTTAAAGACATTGTTTTCAAAGTGTGGCCCTTGGACCACTAGCTTTGGGATTATTAAAAATAATATGTATAACTATTTATAAAAATGGCTATTCCTGGATTCCTTCCCACCTTCTTGAAATGGACTCTCACAGCGTGGATATGGGAAATCTTCCATATTTGAAAAGTTCCCAGTCATTCTGATATACATGTAGGATCCTGCAAGGGTCCTGGACTCC
Organism: Otolemur garnettii; assembly: GCF_000181295.1. Classification (NCBI taxonomy): domain Eukaryota; kingdom Metazoa; phylum Chordata; class Mammalia; order Primates; family Galagidae; genus Otolemur; species Otolemur garnettii. Next base: position 4,614,268 of record NW_003852400.1, read on the forward strand.
ATGTCTGGATTGGCTACAATTTATTAAAGATCTTGAGTGATTCTGTTAGCTTCTTGTAACCTCAGTTTTCCATACAGTAAATAGGACCCATGGGCTCACTCCAATAATAGATTATTCAGAGAGCCTCAGATAAAAGGCTTTCAAAACATCCCATATGTTGCCATTTCTTAAATTACATGTGTTAAAATAAATGGCTGAAGGACATGTTGCAAAGCAGTATCCTTAACTTTTAAAAATAGTCTTTTAAAAATTCTTAAAAGTAGTCTGCTGATCTATTATCCATCAATTTCAAAAACTCACAGTGGACTTTTTTATTATTAGTTTGTATTAGCTGGGTTCTAAATCCAAAGCGCATTCTTTAAAAAACAATACCTAAAAAGAGAAACCAAAAGGAAAACATAAAAAAAGACAAATGTAGACAAAAAGAAAAAAAAGAAAGCCCAGCTATAAACTCAGATATAAAATGAATCTTAGGTGCCAAGGGGCCCTGAAAAATGAAAGTTTTTTAAAATGAGAGCTGATCCTCCCTGCCTGGGGGCTGTGTATAGAAAGATGTGCAATCCCTTTAATGTACAACTAAGCCCCAAAGTCCAAAGCTCCATTTCTTCAAAACCCCTGAAGGCAAGGGCTGGCTTAGAGTTCCTAAAGCTTACTTGGAAGTCTTCCTTCAAGAGCTTTAAAATTAAAAGTGAAAACCTTAAACCTTAAACCTAATCTGTTGCTCATACAAATATCCATTTAAACAAATAAAGCTATGGGAAGACTGCATCCTCCCACCCTTCCTGGGAAATGGTGGGCCTATCACTTTCTACATTCACTTCCAATAATAGATTTAATCTATCTAATAACTCCTAAGTCATAAGGGGCCCACCATACAACTTTTCTTCATTCCCGAGATGCTGGTGTGTCATTCCAAGGCAAAGCATTTTCCCTTAAGTTAGCAGCCCCTTGATCTCCTCCTCTGTTAATAGAGAATGTGTGTAATATACGGTCTGACGATTAAATTCACAAACTGGCCACCATGTGCTTACATTGGCAGCACTGTACAAACAACTCAGAGAGGTTTCATGACCTTGGTATATCAATGTTTCACAGTTGTGTGGCAGCGTCTTGATGAGTGGCATTCATTACTGCTGTGTTTTTGTATATTGTTGCAAGACTGTCAGAGCTTGAATTAGAGTAATGAACAATTAATTTCTTGTTAAGTGCCACAAGAGTAGAGGTAAAATCAGGGATGTGTTAGTCCAAGTGTGTGGGGATAATGCCATGAAGAAAATGGCAGTGTACAAATGGATTAAACATTGTTCTGAGGGGAGAGAAAGCATCACTAATGAAGAGAGTTCAGGGTGGCCAATACCACGCAAAATTGATGAAAACATTGCAAAAATTTATCAAATTGTATTTCAAAATCATCTGCTGACTGTGAGAAGTATAGCAGACCAAGAAAACATTGATAGAGAAACAAGAAAATCTTGGCACAAGAAAGGTGTATCTAAAATGGTCCCAAAGGATCTCACCAGTGAATGAAAGCAGAGTTGGAGTCTTCCAAGACCTTTTGGAGAAGCAAGAGAATGTTTGAGCCATGTTATCACTGGTGATGAAATATTAGTGTACCAATATGACCCTGCAACAAAGCATCAAAGTGCATAATAGAAGTCAACCAATTCTCCATGACAAAAAGTTCCATCAGTCCAAATCAAAAGTCAAAGTGATGTCACTAACCTTTTTTGATATCAGAGGAATTGTTCATTATGAATTTGTCCCAACTGGACAGTTAACCAAATTTACTATTTGGAAGTGCTGACAAGGCTGTGTATGAAAGTTAGAGAAAAATGACCTGAACTTTCCACCAACAACTCATGGCTCTTGCATCATGGCAATGCACCAAATAACATGTCACTGTCTGTGATGGAATTTTTAGCCAGTAAACAAATAATAGTATTGGAATATTCTCCCTACTCACTTGATTTGGCACTAATTACTTTTTTCTAGGAAAAAGTGAAAGATATTTTGATGCCATACAGGACATCAATAGTTGACAATTTTAAATTGCACATGAACTTTATGGGCACCCTGTTTGGCCTCTGGTGGCCATTTCAGAAAATGAGTTCCAAAATTGGTTTGAAGGATGGAGTAGGTGCTGGTGTCAGTTCATAGCTTCCCAAGGGGAGTAATTGAAGGTGACAGTAGTGATACATAGCAGTGAAGTATGTAGCACTTTTTCCAGATGAGTTCATAAACTTACTTGTCAGGCTGTGTATTAATGGATCATGCTTGTTGAATCTTTTTTTTTTTTTTATTAAATCATAGCTGTGTGCAACAATGCAATCATGGGGTAGAGTGTGGTATTTTGATATACAATTTGAGATATTATCATCAAACCGGTT
>NW_003852400.1:4618794-4620820 GCF_000181295.1 Otolemur garnettii
AATTTAAGAACTGTCCCTTCTATACCAATTTTCTTAAGTGTTCTGATCATGAAGTGATGCTGGATATTATCAAAAGCTTTTTCTGCATCAATTGAGAGAATCATATGGTCTTTGTTTTTTAATTTGTTTACGTGATGAATTATGTTTATAGATTTATGTATGTTGGTTGAACCATCCTTGAGATCCTGGGATAAAACCCACTTGGTCATGGTGTATAATTTGTTTGATGTGTTTCTGGATTCTGTTTGTTAAGTTCTTGCTGAATATTTTCGCATCAATATTCATTAGTGATATTGGTCTATAATTTTCTTTTCTTGTTGGTTTGGGTATCAAGGTGATATTTGTTAGGATCTTGTTCAATATTTTCACATCGATATTCATTAGTGATATTGGTCTATAATTTTCTTTTCTGGTTTGGATATCAAGGTGATATTTGCTTCATAGAATGTGTTGGGTAGTATTCCATCTTTTTCTATATTTTGGAAAAGGTTGAGTAATATAGATATTAGTTCCTCTTTAAAGGTTTGGTAGAATTCTGATGTGAAGCCAACTTGTCCTGGGATTTTCTTTTTAGGGAGATTTTGTATAGTTGATGCTATTTCAGAACTTGATATAGGCATGTTCAACATTTCCACTTCATTCTGGTTAAGTCTTGGAGGTGGCATGCTTCCAAGTATTGGTCAATTTCCTTCAGATTGTCATATTTCTGGGACCAAAGTTTCTTGTAATATTCATTGAGGATTTTTTAAATTTCTAAGGGGTCTATTGTTATTTCATCTTTATTGTTTCTGATTGATGAGATTAGAGATTTTACTCTTTTTTTCATGGTTGTGTTGGCCAAAGGTTTCTCTATTTTATTGACCTTTTCAAAAAACCAACTTTTTGATTTATTGATCTGTTCCATAATCCTTTTATTTTCAATTTCATTTAATTCTGCTCTAATTTTGGTTATTTATTTTCTTCTGCTAGGTTTGGGATTGCATGTTCTTCCTTGCTTGAGATGTCCCATTAAGTTAACTTCCTCTCTTTCTATTCTCTTGAGGAAGGCTTGCAATGCTATAAGTTTCCCTCTTAAGACTGCCTTTGTGATATCCCAGAGGTTCTGATAACTTGTGTCTTCATTATCATTTTGTTCTAAAAATTTGGTAATTTCCTTCTTGATCTCGTCTCTGACTCATCTATCATTCAGCATAAGGTTATTTAGCTTTCATGTTTTTGTATGTGACTGCAGATTCCTGTTGTTACTGAGTTCAACTTTTATTCCATGATAGTCCAAGAAGATGCAAGGAATAATTTCTATTATTTTAAATTTCCTGAGGTTAGACTTATGACCTAAAATGTGATCTATTCTGAAGTATGTTCCATGGATTGATGAGAAAAATGTGTATTCAGTTTTGTTAGGATGAAATGTTCTATAGATGTCTGTTAGGTCCAAAAGTTTAATAGTTAAATTTAAATCTAAAACTTCTTTGCTAAGCTTCTTCTTGGAGGAACTATCCAACACAACCAAAGGAGTGTTAAAATATCCCACTATGATGGAGCTGGGTGAGATCAAGTTGCTGATGCCTGTTAGAGTATCTCTTATAAATTGAGGTGCATTCTGGTTGGGTGCATAGATATTGATAATTGAGATCTCATCATACTGAGCATTACTCTTAACAAGTATAAAATGGTCATCCTTGTTCTTGCTTATTTTTATTGGTTTAAACCCTATTGTATCTGCAAATAAAATTGCAACACCTGCTTTTTTCTGCTTTCCATTAGCCTGGAATATAGATGACCATCCCTTCACCCGGAGTCTATATTTATCTTTTAAAGTAAGATGTGATTCTTGAATACAGCAGATGTCCAGTCTGAGTTTGTGTATCCAATCAGCCAATCTGTGCCTCTTTATAGGACATTTAAGCCATTCACATTGAAAGAAATTATTGATAAGCCTGGTAAAATTTTGGGCATCAAGTTGCTCAAAAGTCCAGTAGACCTTTTTAATCCTTTCACCCCAGTAGGAGTTGGAATTTGATCAAAA
>NW_003852400.1:4621265-4633609 GCF_000181295.1 Otolemur garnettii
AATCTCTTGGCATGTCTGGAAAGTTCTCTTTCATAATTTCATGAAGAAGAGCCTCTGTGTTTTGTGAAGCAACTTCGTTGCCTTCAGGGATTCCTATAAAGCAAATATTAGTTTTCTTTGAATTATCTCAGAGCTCTCTGAGATAAAGATCCATTTTTGTTCTCCATTTCTCTTCATCTTTGTGTGCTTGGGCACATTCAAAACCTTTGTCTTCAGTGTCAGAGATCCTTTCTTCTGCCTGTCCCATTCTGTTACTGAGAGATTCTACTATATTCTTCAGGTCTTTAGGGCTACAAAGTCTTACGTCAGTGTTTCAAAGTCTTTGGTCATTTTACCTTTGAAATCGTTGAATTCTTGAGACATCTTTTGAGTAATTTCTTCAAATTATAATTCTCTTCTTTCTTCCATTCTGTTAATCTTATTTGCTATCCAAATTCTGAACTCGATTTCTGACATCTCAGCCATCTGTTTATGAATGGGATCTTCAATTGCATCTGCCCCATTTTTTCCTTGGGGGAGTTGATCTACTCTGGTTATTCATGTTGCCTGAGTTTTTATGGTGATTCCACCCCACGTTGAATTTACACCATTTGGAGTCCATCCTAGAATCGTTCCTCCAGTGGCTGCCACCAGAGAAGATACTGGCTTCCTCTGGATGTCCAGAGAGACAGGGCGTGTCTGTCGGGAAAACCCTCAGGGGTGTGAGTCTTATTGTTCCCACTGTTGTGGCTGCTGCTCTTTGCCTCAGGGTACCACTGTTGTGGTATGGTTCCCTCCCAACTGACCGAGCACTTGCAGTTCTTAGAGAGCTTGGGCCCGACAAGGGTGGCGGGAGCAGTGGGGAATCCGCCTGCCACCAGGGGAGCATGGGGCTCAAGCAAGCAAGCAGCAAGTCTCCGGCTGCCTGGCACCCTGAGAGGGTGGGGGAGCAGTGGGGAATCTGCCTGCCACCGGGGAAGCATGGGGATCAAGCAAGCAGCCAGTCTCTGGCCACCCAGTGCCTGGAGAGGGTAGCAGGAGCAGCAAGGTATCCGCCTACCACTGGGGAAGCATGAGGCTCAAGCAAGCAAGCAGCTGGTCTCTGGCCACCTGGGACCCAGAGAGGGTGGCAGAAGCCGTGGGGCATCCGCCTGCTACCGGGGGAGCCAGTGGCTCTGTCTTATTTTCAGCTGGCCTCTGACCTACCCTAGTGAATTAGTTACTCTGGGTTGAAGTTTCAGCTGTGGAGAAATACCAGCAATTAAGTAGCCCTGCCCCTCACAAACAACAATTGGGCAAGGAAAATCAAACCTTCCCACAACCATACACCCAGGGTACCACTTTGGGTAGTCCTTGAGTGGTTGGCCTGGTTTGAGAGATCCAACTCCGTTATCCCAGTCAGCACCAGTCTCAGGTGGAAGAGTTCAAAAGGTCTCTGGCAACTAGATAGGAGGGGGCTGTTAGCAGCTCAAATATGACTCAATCCAGTGCTCTGTGAGGGCAGGAGGACCCACCCAGCAAGTGAATCAGTTTGGGGAGGTTGATGCCTCCTTCCCCACCCTGCACCTCCATCACCCCCAGTCACTGGCAACCACTCAGGGCTGGCTGTGATCCAGTTCCCTCCAATGAGCAAGCATTCCTGGGGTTCATGACTGCCTGAGTCACTAAGACATCTGGGTCCTCAGCCAGGCCTCTACTCTCTACCACTATCTGGCAGGAGAAATTGAGGCCTGACAATCTTGTGTGCTCAATGGAGACTGGGTCAGTTCACTCAGTTCCAGCCCTCTGCCTGATTGATGTTGCTGACAGAACAGGACAGAACAACTTCACAGAATCTGTTTCTGTCCCAGCCAAATTCCCCTGCAGTTCAGTCACTGTTTGAGCTGATAAAAAACACAAGTCAGCCCTAGGCAGCAAGCAATTAGTTTACACTCAGGTGTCAGTTCCAGCCTTTGCTGGCCCGTCCACCTTTGTCTTATCTATGATCCCCTGAGGGCTGGAAGTGTCTTAGGCTCAGTGGAGCAGTCCTGTTGCCCGGCCTCCTCTGGTTGCCCAAAGAGACAGAGCATGTATGTCTAGAATGGCCTCAGGAGTGTAAGCCTTATTGTTCCCGCTGCTGCGGTTGGCTGTCGCTCTACAACTCAGGATACCACAGCTCCTGTATGGTTTCCTCTCAGTTGACTGTCCTCTGCTCACTCCTGCACCACAGAATCAGCACATACCAGCAGTAGTCCCTGCCCCCTCCACTCCTCTCAAGAAAATGCCCAAGAATCTGGACTCAATGGAGGACAGGCCTCCAGACCTCAAGGTTAGAGTGGGGGGAGTCCTGGAAGTTCGGAGTTGCAGGTAGTAAATATGTACAGTTTTACAGTTTTATGCCTAGCAGGAGAGTGCCATGGCACCCTAGTAGGGGTAGGAAGTCCAGTTTTTAGAGAGTCTCTCCCATGGGATAGAGTGGGAGGACATTTGAACTCTGCTTGCTTGTTTGTATAGAGTAAACTGCGAGCCCTTCTTGTGGGGGAGGGGACTCACATCCCCTTGGTGGTGGATTTTGTATGTTTTGTCTGAATTTTTTGGGGTCGTGGCTCACCTCAGCAGAGTTGGTATGCATTCTCTCTTGGCTCAGCTCTGAACCATCGGCTTACTTGCTTAACTTCTGTCCTTTAACTCTCCTTCTGGATGGGAGCCTCTGTGGAAAGCTAGCTGCAGTCCACCATCTTGCCTTGCTCCACGCTTGTTGAATCTTTACATGTCAAATACTCAGTAGTGTACCAACGCTTCAACAATTCTATGAGGCAGGTATTATTGTATCTACAAGGAAACGGAGGCATGGAGAGGTTGCGTAATTTTCGCAGCACCACCCAGCTAGTAAGCAATTGTACCTACATTCAGTCCTATGGATGTCTGATTCCAGGGCTCTCAAAAGATACCCTATTCCATTTCCTGACTACAAGAACTGAGCAGTAGAACGACCACCCTGGGGTGGGGGTGGGGCAGGGAGAAAGGAAAGGCTACCCCTCAGTGAAGCCTTTAAAGCTGAATGATAGTCCTCAAAGAACCATTCTTATATTTAATAAAATCTCTAGATTTTATTTAAAATCTTACTTATCTTACTAATGTCCAGTTTAGTTTGCTGTTCACTTCATTTGAAAATGGTGGGGAAGCTGCAAATTTGAGGACCTTGGCAGTGAACATTCCTGATTTCTCCTCTTCTCTCTTCTTTTTTGCTGTGCCCATTGGGCCGGATTCAGGGCAAGGTCTTGGGTAGGGATTTTGTAGGATGACGTAGAGCTATATGAAAATAAAGGTGACCTTTGAGCCAATTCTATGTTTACCAGGTAGTCTTTGTTCTCCAGCACAACAGTAGCTCTTGCAGATAATATCTAAAAAATGCTTTTTTTTTTGCATTTCTCCTGAGAGGAGAGGAGGTTTAAAGGAGCATCTGTGTCTGAAGGAATCACACTTTCAGGATTCATTGAAGGGACTGTTGCTGGATGCTCCAAAATTATAGCCTTTCTGATTTTTTGTTGTTGTTCCTTTCTCCCCTCAAACTTTCCAACCCAAGATGGAAACTGCAGCTGTTATCTACCCTCATCTTTCCTTTGTGGATGAGTATCCTCTGGCTTTTCCCGCAGTGGAGTCCTTCCTGATATCTTATACATTTATTTGTTTTTAGTCCAGAACTTGCTTAAGTTATTTGGGAGTTACATGATCATTGACCAGTTGCACAGAATGGATGTGCTTAAAATTTCTTTAAAAGTTTTAAGAAATATCTTTCTTGCTCGAGGGAATGTCAACAGCTAATGAAAAGGGAGGAGGAAATGTGGAAGTCTAGAAAAGATGCGTTAGTTTCTCAGCTTTTTGGGGTGTTTTTCATTGTTAAATTTCATTTCAGTGGAAAGAAAGAATATTTTATAGATTGCCTGTGTGAATTTGCGAGACCATTGGATTACAGACTATGTTAGGAAAGAAGGTCATTTACTTAATATCAAATGCTCACAGTCAGTGATCAAGGTTTCCCTGGTTGACATGGTTACAGGGCTTAACAGCATTCTAAAATATTTGTACGGTTGTAATTTAATTTATTCAGTAAAATAAATGCTACTTAAATGATAGTTTTGCATGTATTGCTATTTTTGATCCTCACAGTAATGCCGTTCAGTAGGCATCACTGATAACTCTCAGAATGTTAAAGAACTTTCTTGAAATTATGCAGCAAACAGTGCAGGAGCCAAGATCTCATTCCTTTCCAATAGTCGCAACATAAAATGTTAAACTTGCTTTTAACAAACATGCTGCCACTCACCAAGCATTTACTATGCACCCCAAAATTAAGTCATTAAAAAAGTTTCTTTTAAGAGATGAGCAGTACGATCTTTACCCTAAATTCCCGATTGAGACCTGTAAACCAAGCTCAACTATAACACATGTAATCAAAAGAAAATTAGTGCTGAATATGTATTTAAAGGTGACTGGGAGAAGTTGCTATTTCATGGAATGCCATTGTCAAGTATAGTTTTATGTGAATAGTCACTTTATAGTTTGTATTCTTTGTTAATTGACCTTAACAATAATAGGTTTGTTTAGACTCTGAATTTTAGAATAAGATTATTTATAATTTAAAATAAATCATTTAGGCTAGGTGCTGTGGCTCACACCTCTAATATCAGAACTCTGGGAGGCTGAGATGGACGGATTGCCTGAGCTCACAAGTTCAAGACCAGCCTGGGCTAAAGCAACACTCCATCTCTAAAAATAGCTGGGTGTTGTGGTGGGCGCCTATGGTCCTAGCTACTTGGGAGGCTGAGGCAAGAGGATCACTTGAGCCCAGGAGTCTTAAGTTGCTGTGAGCTATGATACCACAGCACTTTACCGGGATGACAAAGCAAGACTTTGTCTCAAAAAAAATTTTTTTTTTTCAAATGTTCCTTGTATCATTAATATAGAGAAGAAAATGAAATTTTAACTCAATTCTTTCCTCAGTTAGGACAGATTCCAAATGAGTTGAGCCCTAAGTTTGCCTTAAAACAGTTTGAAATTTGGCTCTTCCTAGAGGCATGTAGAAATAGCTTTCAAATGTTACTTAGTCTAATTGCTACCCTAGTTAGCAAGGACCATTAACTCCTGATGTTTTAGCTTCTATACTTTGGTTGCAAGCAGAGCAACCAAAGCAAACTTCATAAGTTGTAACTACGCATTATCTCATCCCCATTTCCATAATCAAACATTACATACAAGCTCTGTATGCTATTTCTTCTCCTGTAAATTACTGCAATTCCTTCTTTCACATCTTCCTGCTATAGTCTGTGAGGAGTGCTTTGAAGGTGACTGTAGTGATATTCAGCAATGAGGAATGACTGTCTCCAACAGGAGACAGCATTAGGCAATGGGAACAGACCAAGATTTGGAGTTAACGGACTTGGATTAAAATTCTTCTGCCAGTCCCTAGTTGTGTGATTACTTAAGATGTTTGATCCTCACCCATAGAAAGAGAATGATAATGACATTACTTGCTTTGCCAGGTTTTTGTGAGGATTAAGTAAGATTAAATATATAAAGCACCCAACATGATTCTGGCATAGACAACCAACAAATGTTAGTTTTATTCCTATATCCTTCGTCAGGCTTCTCATTACCCACTAAGTCAGATTCTGGCCTTAGTCATTAGTGACCAAGTCCCCTGGTCTTCTCTTCAATCTTCACATTTACCACTAGCTTCTTGGATAATCACCACTCTGACTTCCGTGTTCACAGGAGCCTCTTGTCTGGAATACCTTCCCTTTCTCTCTTGCCCTCTCATTCGTCTCCTGCTCAGAGTAACTTATCCAAGAAATCTTCCTGATTAAATCGGCAGTGGCATGTTTACTGGCTCATATTTCTACTGATTTTAGAGTTAACTAGGCTGCTTTGTATGGAATGAATTCACAGAATGTGGAATAAATTCATAGGAGTATCTCTTGCCTGTTCACTCATTCTATAGCATACCCCTGGTGATGGAGTGGCAAGGAAGATATATTCATCAAATCTGTTTCTGTTAGCTCAAACTATTCTGTGAGTAAAGTAAAAGGCACAGAAAGACCCTCTGATGAGCTCCTGATAAAAAGACAAGTTGTTATTTCTGTGCTCTCGACTTGAAGCAGTGGTGATTTTAATTGATGAAAATACTTGTTAGGATTTATTGATAAAAAATGATGACCCTTAAAAAAAAAATAAACTTTGCCCAGAGAAGTAGCCCTAACACCATGGCAGAATTTCACTGAGTGCTGAACCACTACTGCCCCCTACAGCCCATCCAAGATATATCAGGGCACAGTACAAAATGTTTTCTATGACACTCTAAGGAAAAGCTTTTATTTCCAGAAGATCTGTTGATTGCCTACCCAGACTCTTACCTTTCTTCTCCTTCAGAGTAGAACTCTGATTTTATGCAGGCATCCACAAAATGCATGTGACCCCAACTCCAGTTTTGGGGTGGGCTCTGACAAGTCTCTGGCAATCATGGTGATCTCCTGTATCTTGCGTAGATTAGTTAGGTAACCTGGTTTAAGCAATCAGTTCATGGCAATGGGACTTGGCAGTGGGTTCTACTTTTAGCCAATGAAACAAAAAGAAAGAAATTTTGTTTCATCATCGGGGGGAGAAACTCATTTGTTGTCTGGTGGATATAAGCAGGAAATCATGTACCTTGTCACTAGTGGTGACCATGATCCTGACTGCTCGGGAAACCTATTGTGGGAAGTTCACTCTGTGGAAGGGAAAGCAATGAGATGAAAAGATACGGGACCTGGCCAGGAATGGTTATAATCACGCTTATAATCTAGCACTCCGGGAGGCAAGATAGAAAGAAAGCTTGAGGTCAGGATTTAGAGATCAGCCCGAGAAAGAGTGAGAGCCTGTCTCTACTAAAAACAGAAAAAATAGCTGGGCATTGTGGTGGGCACCTGTATTCTCAACTACTCAGGAGGCTGAGGCAGGAGGACTTATTGAGCACAGAAGTTTGAGGAGGTTGCTGTGAGGTAAGGCCACAGCATTCTAGTCTAGGTCACTCTGTCTTTAAAAAAAAAAAAAAGAAAGAAAGAAAGAAAGAAAGAAAAGAAAAGAAAGGGATACGAGACCTGGACTTGACTGAGCTCCTAAATCAGCCAACCCAGAAGCCATGCTGGACTTTTTATTATATAATATATTTTATTAGTGCTTGAGTCAATTTTAAAGCATTCTAAGTTTTAACACTACTTAAAATGGAAACAAATGGATATAATACTAAATCTGTATGATTTTGTTGATTGGTAAGCTTAAGGATATTATACAAGTATACATTCTTAGATGGCACACTTCCTAAGAATATTCTCAGTCCATCTGTGGAAAATGGAACATGTCTATTCAGGTTCAAGTTCTTTTTATGCTCTTTAGATTCTTATGAAAGAGCTTCTTGATGTTGAAGGCCACGTGGAAACTAGGAAGCCAACATATAATTCCTGGATTCAAGTACTAGACATCTCAGAGTTCATGGTCACAAACTTCTTTCCCCAAAGCTTTGTTTCTCTCTGCTTAAAAATACATCCTTAAGTGCAACCGCTGTGGAAAATAGTGGGCAGATTCCTCAAAAAACTGAACATGGATGAAACTAAGGGACGTTATGTTAAGTGAAATAAGCCAAGCACAGAAAGGCAAATCTCACATGTTCTCACTCATATGTGGGAGCTAAATGTTAAAACAATTGATTTCATGGAGACAGAGAATAGAGTGATGGTCACCAGAGGCTGGGAAGGGAAGCAAGGCTGGGGGCATAATGTAGGGATAGTTAATAGATGCAAAAATAGATAGAATGAACAATGGCACAGGAAAGTAACTACAATCAATAATACGTTATGATATACATTAAAATAACTATTACCTTGATTTGAATATTACACATTGTATGCCTGTATCAAAATAACACACACACCATACCCTATAACTACAGAGGGTGCAAAAAAAAAAAAAACTATACACAATTTAGAAAAGAAAAAACTGCATTAAAAACGTAATGTTCAATGTCTACTGATGATGTTGTATTATGTATCTCTTGTAATTTCAGAAGCCAAATGTGACTTGAGTATTATAATTTTAATACAGATTTTTTCTTTTTTCTTTTTCTTTTTTTTAGATTTTTCCTTTCTTAAAATGTATATACATTTTTTGGCCCCTTCAGGATATACAGCTATTATATACCAATAATAATTAAAAATCAAAAATATAATCTCAAATAAAACCAGATCATCAGGGTTATTTTTACTGAATTGCCTATTGGTGTGATGTCATCACTATATATTTAGATGCTGTCTTTTTTCATAGGACTACAGAGTTATTCACAAGAACACTTAAATTTTGTGTTTTTATTTAAATGGCATTTTAGAAAACTAATTAATATAAGCATATTTTGGAACATTTGCATCTTGTAATTGAAACCAACCCACAATCTCACTGCCTGAGTTCATGTCTGAGCTTCCAAGAGAGTTGATGCCAAGTGATACTTCTTGAATTGTTGCCAGGTAATGAGGAAAGAGCATTGGCGGGCTTGATACATTGAGAGTGTCTTCTCACCAAAGGAAGGCCAAACGGTATCTCAACAGGCCATATGAATTAGGTGTCTCTGTAGTCTAATTAGAGAAGAATGGAGGGAGAATTGAGTCATCAAACTGTAGCATGCCAGACTTAAATGAACTTTCATCTCAGTGCTCCATACTGATGTTGCAAGTAGAAATTAGTTTCAAACAACATTTGTTATGTAAAATTAGCTTGGCTTATTTTTGTAGCTTTATTTATAGTTAGTCAACTTTGTTTCATATAGGTGAATATATAAAAGCCATAATCACATAGAGGTTATATCTTGTTTATCTAAGCACACATTTAATAACATTTCAGCTTTATCTCTTCCCAGGTGCATAGGCAAGTTTCATACATTTTTGTTCCCCTGTTTCCCAATCCATAAAGAGGAGGTAATAGTATTACCTATTCAATTAGATTTTTCAGGATTAAATTACTTAATATATGTAGTGTATTCAGAAGAATACCTAGAATTATAGTAAGCCCTCGGTTATATCTGCTCTAACTACTGCTACACTTTTACTTCTGTTACAAGTAGAATACAACATTCACGGTTCATCAGGATTTTTTTTTTACAAGAATATACGAGAGTTTGATGTCTTCCTTTTCTCTGTCCCTGCTACAGAGCTTAACACAAAATCTGTGGCCCACCAATAGCAAGAGTGGGGTCATTATAATGTATCGTATTTTGGCCTCACTCTTGGCTCCATTTATGGTCCTCCCCATATTTTTCTTTCTTCCTAGCTCACATTTTTAACTTATCAGTGTTGTTGCACTTCATGTGTCTTTTTAAGCTATCTTGAGTTCATTTCAGAACAGAAGGTGTAGTTCATAAAAATCAATAAAATACATATCTACTCTTAGACTGTGTAAAAGACAGTAGTAGACAGTAGTAGACAGTAATTCTCCCTGGGATATATTACCACATACAGGAAGGAACTCAGAACTCATTTCCTGGACTGTGAGATATTTTCTCAGGAGTAGGAGTATAATATAATTGACCACAATTATCTTCTGTCCCTTGTATGAATGTTGCAAGTGTTTAGTCCTTTCTGTAAAAAGCTCTGATGTAGTATATTCTTTTCATGTTTTTTTTTTAAACGCTCTCACAATGAGTTCATTTAGGAGACTCAATGTTTGTCTATGTTTTTAAATTTATACTTCTAAGTTTTTGATGATGTCTTTTTCTTGAGAAGGCAATACAGGCATTTAGGGTAAAAATGCTGTGATGCAGGTTCGGAAGAACAGAATATTATTCATGATGACAGTTAAATAATTTCCATTTCCTGATCTTTCGGCTCCATTTTCTAGGCCAGATTTCAACCTCAAACATTTTGTACTGACATAAATGAATACCCTGTAGGAGATTTTTTTTTGCTGCCTATTATAATTTGTTAAGTGAGATGGGAAATAACATGAGTCATCAAGTGTTGAAGTTTGCTACTTATAGTCCTTGGGAAAAAAAATACCTATCAGTGTATCCAGAACTATTTCGCTTTTAAAGCAATTATCACTTCATGTTAGGAGTTGAGATGAGAGAAAAAGGAAGTGATAATTTCACTTACAAGTGTCATCCATATCCATAAGGACAATTATTCTCCAATTAAAATTAAAATTCTCTACTCAACCTGACAGTCAATTCTCATTTCATTTAATTTTTTTCCTCTAACTGTATTTGATGTGTGATTTATTAAAACAAAGTAAGGAAAAAAATTGAACTTCAGAACCTCCAAATAATAACTTTAAGGTGTTTCTTTGTGCTCCCCTACATCCAGCCAGTTCAGATATTACAGCCTTGACTTATGTAAGTAAATGATTTCTTCTTTTATTAATTATGGTAATTTCTCCCTGCTGGACTTGCCTATAGGCATAATGACAGAATATTTATTCTCTCAGTATTACCATCTGTTGCTTTGTGTGATCAGGGCCTACCTTCTGTTGGCAGCATAAAGTTAGACAGCTATAAATGGCTTTTCCTGATATCCTCATATAGTACAATCACCATCTTTACATTTCCTTAAGACTGATACACAGGAAATAATTTTGACAAATAGAAATTTGTGGTTCTTTCTGATCTGTGAATCAGATACAAAAAATGACATGTACTGAGGAGATATGAACAGTATTACTAGATAGATTTGATATGTTTACCAACCTCTTACCTCCACATTTCATGGATTATTGTAATTTTCCTTCAAATCCTGACAGCAAAACTTTCAAGTTTAAGAACTGAAGCTGTTATAAAATCAGCACACTGTACCCCATAGATGCATTAATATACACAGTTATGATTTAATAGAAAAAATTGTCAAGAGAAAAAAAGAGTCTGTGGAAGTATTTGAGCAAAGGAAATGATCTGTTTTATTTTTTATTATAAAAACATTGTACCTAAAAAAAAAAAAGAAAGAAAGAAAACAGTTTTGAGTAGGAGACCAAGTTAATGGGTCTATATGGTTCGTGTTGAGGAGTTCCTTTTTAACTGGCCTGGCCCGATGATCTTTTTAAAATAGTCTCTTTCTTCCCAGATAAAAAGTTCAGAGACATTCATTAAAAGTGAAATAGTCAAGTTAATCACAATGTGTCTGGGAGATGCTTGTACTCAGTACTAATCTGAAAACAGGAGATCAACAACTACAGACCTGCATGGGTGGAAAACACAAATTCGATGTGGGGGCAGAGGCTGGTTAAGTTCCCACCTGCTGGGAACAATGTAGTTGACACACATTTTGGTTGGAGGACTCAACTATAACTAAGACTTTGGACTTTACCTTACAAATGCAAATGATATGACCTAATTATTTAAACTCTTATATTAACCTGAAAAAAAATTTTAAATAGAGTTTGAAGGATAATTTTAAGCAGCTTTCAATCATGGAGTTTAGTTTACCAGTTTTTATAAAATGAATACATGTTCCCTGTTCAAATACAAATTTAAGCAAGACAAAAATAAAGAAAAAAACTTCATTGTCCTATTCAGACTAAAATTTAATTCTATTCCTGTGTATCATCCAGAAATTTTCTTTGCATATGCAAGCATTTACTTTCAGATTTTTCAAATATGACAATATCCATCCATCTATCTATCTATCCATATCTACTATCTATCTATCACATCTATCTGGGAAAGAATAATAGTGTTTTCTCTATACTTTCCCTTTTTATTTGACTCCCAGGAAAAACCAATATGAATATTAATAGCATTTCTCAAGACTCCAATAAAAACAAATAATATCTTTTCCTGATTTTTAAAATTGAGAGAATATGCTACATATCATTTGATAATTGTCTTCTTGATAAACAATACACAGACTCCCTTTTAAAATAAAGACATTGGCCAGATACAGTGTCTCACTTCTGTAATCCTTGGCTTTGGAAGGCTGAGGCAGGAGTATTGCTTGAAGTTAGGCATTCAAAATCAGCCAGGGCAGCATAGCAAGACCCTATTTCTAAAAAAAAATTGCCAAAGTGTAGAAGTGCATGCCTGCAGTACTCAGTAGGTGGGAGGCTGGGTTATGAGCATCACTTGAGCCCAGGAGTTGAAACCTGCCGTCAGCTATGATCATGCCACTGCACTTTAGCCTGATAACTATAAAAAGAAAGGAAAAAAAGATAAATCTTACTTTTCTTTTTAACCACTACATAATACTCCTTAGAATGGATATGTCATTATTAATTGCCACTACAATAATGTAATATTTATTACAATGTGGTAATGTGGTAATGTCCTTATACTATAGTCTTACTTCAATGAGATAGATTTGCAAAAGTGAAATATATCT
>NW_003852400.1:4633747-4634785 GCF_000181295.1 Otolemur garnettii
AGAGAGAGAGAGAGAGAGTGTCTTACTCTATCACCCTAGATAGAGTGCCACAGTGTCATAGCTCACAGAAACCTCAAACTCTTGGACTCAAGCAATCCTCTTGGCTCAGCCTCCTGAGTAGCTGGGACTACAGGCACCCACGACAACACCTGGATAGTTTTTCTATTTTTAGTAAAGACAGATCTTGCTCTTGCTCATGTTGGTCTCAAACTCCTGAGCTCAGGGTGTCCACCTACCTTGGCCACCCAGAGTGCTAGAATTACAGGCGTAAGCCACCATGTCTGGCCCAGAAGTGAGATTTCTAAGTAAAAGTATATGTGTATTGCATGTTCAGCAATATGGCCATATTTTAGCAATGTGGCCATTCTTCCTCAAATATCCACCAGCAATGTGTGGGTGTGACTGTTTCCCTACATCCTTTACAGCATGGAATTTTGTCAATCTTTGTAATTTGCCGACTGCTTTTATTGTATTTGCTTAATAGAGGGAGCTTTTTTTTTATGATTACTGGCCTATTGAATTCCTCTTTGGTAAATTAATCATTTGTATCCTTGTCAATGTTTCTATGGTTGTCTTTCATTATTATTAATTTATAGAACTCATTGTGTATTAGTGGTTATAATTGGTGGTCATATATGTTGCAAATATACTTTCCTAGTCCATGAATGGTGTGAGAGGCAACTTAGTGTAGGGCTCAGTTTCTGGAGCCAGACTGTCTAGGTTCAGATTCCAGGTTTGCTATTTATTGGTGTATGACTTGAGCCTGTAGATTCATCATCTGAAGTATAGGGATTAAAATATTACCAAGTGCATAGAATGGGATGAGGATTAAAGGAGTCAATAAATGTAAAACATGTAGAATAGCATCTGAGACAGAGTAATCTAATAGTTTTCTGTTTGCTAATATTATTTCTTTTCTTTTTTTTGGAGACAGAGCCTCAAGCTGTCTCCCTGGGTAGAGTGCTGTGGCATCACAGCTCACAGCAACCTCCAACTCCTGGGCTCAAGTGAGTCTCCTTCCTCAGCCTCCTAAGTAGC
>NW_003852400.1:4634805-4640582 GCF_000181295.1 Otolemur garnettii
CAGCTCACAGCAACCTCCAACTCCTGGGCTCAAGCGAGTCTCCTGCCTCCGCCTCCCAAGTAGCTGGGACCACAGGCGCCCGCCACAACGCCCAGCTATTTTTTGGTGGCAGCCGTCATTGTTGTTTGGCGGGTCCGGGCTGGGGATTCAAACCCGCCACCTTAGGTGTATATGGCTGACGCCTTAGCCACTTGAGCCACAGGCGCCGAGCCTATTATTTCTATAATATATTTTGCTCTAAAAGCCTTTTAAATTGTTACATGAAATCCATGTTTATTAGTTTACCCAATGACTCCTAAATTTTCCTGATTTGCTTATAAAGACTTCCTCTGTCCCATGATTATGCAAAGTATTTAACTTCTTTTTCTTTTAAATTTAAGTCCAAGCCAGGTGAGGTGGCTCACACCTGTAATCCTAGCACTTTGGGTGACTGAGGTGGGAGGATTACTTGAGGCCAGGAGTTGGAGGGCAGCCTGGGGAAAGGGAGAGCCTCATCCCCACAAAAAATAGAAGAATTAGCCAGGGAATGGTGGTGTGCACCTCTGATCCCAACTACTCAGGAGGCTGAGGCAGGAGGATGGCTTGAGCCCAGGAGTCTGAGGTTGCACTAAGGTCTGATCATGCCACTGCACTCTACTCCAGTGACAGAGTGAAACCCTGTCTTCAAGGAAATGTTTCTATATAACTAGTGAGGTGGAGAATGAACTTCAGGTTTTTTCCTACATGAATATTTCACTATATTTGCATCATGTATTAAAACCTACTTTCGCTGTTATTTATCAGGCTCCCATGTATACTTGATTTTCTTTGACTCTCTATTGTTGGTTCCACTATTTTATTGTCTGTTTCTGCTATTTTTATTTTCCTTATGGTGGCATTCTAGTAGCTTTAATATCTACCAGATAACTCTAGTCCCCTATCAAGATTTTCTTCAGACTTCTTGGCTATTCTCAGAAGCTTTCCATTGACCTTTAAATGTTACTCAGCTTCAAATTATGTACATTTGAATTGAATTAAATTTGCATGTTAATTTTGGAAGGGTACTATTTTATGATGTTAAAGCTCTTCATTCAACATCAGAGTATATCACTTAATTTGTCCAAGTCCTGATTTATTTTATTTAGCACAATTTTATATTTTTCTTCATGTATATTATGTCATAATTGTTGCTATTATGAATGATACTTCTATTGCTATTGCGTAGTAATATGTTATTCAATTCTGTTTTATTACCGTTGTTGCTGGGATAATGAGAAACTAGGCTGGACATAGTGGTTCGTATGCATACTCCTAGCACAATGGGAGACCAAGGTGATAGGATCAATTGAAGGCAGGAGTTTGAGGTTGCAGTGAGCTATAATTGTGCCACTGCATTCTAGCCTGGGCAGCAAAGTGAGAACTTGTCTCAGAAAAAAAAGAGAAACTAAATAGTTTTGTGTATTACTTCAAATCCCATTAATTTATTAAACTATTCTTTTGGGGTTTCTGTGTGTAATCTCATCCTAAAAAGAACAATAATTTTATTTATCATTGTCCAGTATGTGTATGAATTATTTAACTAATTAATTAATTTTTTATTTATTTTTGAGACAGAGTCTCACTATGTCACCCACAGTAGAGTGCCATGGCATCATAGCTCACTGGAAATTCAAACTCTTGGGCTTAAGTGATTCTCTTGCCTGAGCCTCCCAAGTAGCTGGGACTACAGGTGCCCACCACAACGTCTGGCTATTTTTTTCTTATTGTTGTCATTTTTGTTTAGCACTCCAGGGCCAGGTTCAACCCCGCTGGCCCTGGTGTATGTGGCTGGCACCCTAATCACTAAGCTATGGGTACCGAGCCTATTTCATTCTTGTTTAGTATATTAGCTCTAAGATGATGTTAATCATAATGTGGATGTAGGCTTTCTGCCTTGTTCCTGACTTTAATAGAAATGATTTTAGCATTTTACTGTTTAGTTTGATGCTGGCTCTTAATTTTGTTTGTGGCAAATCGTCTCTACATATTTTAATTCTACTTCTATTTTATTTGGAGATTTCTAAAGTTAGAAATAGAAAATGAATTTTTGTAAGTCCTATTTTGTATACTATTACTATAGTCATAATAATGTCCATTTTCATAATCAATTTGTTGGTGTAATAAATTATCTTGAAAAACTGCTTAACATTAAACTATCCTTGCATATTTAGGGTAAAGACAGATTGTTTATCTGAGTTCATTTACTGCTGGATTAGACTGATAATATTTTATTTAAAATTCTGTATCTATGTTTAAAAGCGAATAGATTCATGAATTTCTTATTTGTACAACCCATTGGGTTTTATTAATAAGTTGTTGCTAGCTGCATAAAATGGAGATTAATGTATTTTCTATAAGCTAGAGTATATCAAGTAACATGAATAGTCAGTTTTTTAAGACTAGATATATCTGTAGCTTTTCTTAAAGGTCTATCTTTAGTTATCTTCTACAACTACTCATCTGTTTAAGTTTTCATTTTTTTCTCAGAGATAATTTTGGTAAGTTCTATTTTTGGGAAAAAATTACCATTTTCCTCTAGATTTTCAATTTTATTTCCACAAAGTTGCATGTATTTTCTCAACAATTTCCATAATCTCCTGTATCTATAGTTAAATTTCTTTTTTAAAAAACATGAATATTTTGCTTTCTTTCTCTTAATCAGGCTTACCTTTTTCTTTCTTTTTTTCTTTTTTAAGAGAATCTGCTTTGGTTTCAGATTGCTTTTCAGAAAGGAGTTACTCGAAGTGAAAAGGTGAGACAGAGGCTTGAGAAAGCCAGCACCCAGAATGGGGAGAGGACAGACGCCTCTCAGCTCTCTCTCACAATCACCCATGACTGGGACTTTGGGGGTTAAAGAGAGTGATTGCTTCCTAGCTGTCAGATTGTCAAAGGCAGCTTGGCACAGTTCTGGGAAGGCAAAGGATTTCAACCAGTGTGGCAACCCTAATAGACAGGAAGCTGCTGCCTGCCTTTCTGTGTTGAGAGAGATACTGAAACCATGTTTTTTGGCAATAGATTTAGTTGTGAGTTCACATTTTGGGCATTTAGTAGCTGTCCCTGGCACTTGTGGGCACTCGACCAATAATTATTTGAATGAAGGAATCTCTACTGAGTGCTCTTAAACTCCCAGAGCCTCCATCATCTGCATTTATAGAATGAAATGGTAATAACCAGTCTCAGGACTTTATTGTGAGGATTAAATAAAACTAAGGCTTGTGCATGCGGATGTGTTCTCAGTTACAGATTGCTATGAGAATGTAAATGTTACGTCCTGAACCTGAACTAAAATTAGACTCTCGGTCTGCCACGTCGTCTACTGAGCGCCGTTTGTGTTTCTGTTTTTCTGACCCTTATTTAAAAGTTTATCATTCATCAGATCTGTCTCATCAGGTAAATTTCATTTGTATAGGATTTACCTGCGACAGTGGGGCTTCCTCAGCACCTGAACTTTAACTTTGTGCGTTTTTTAAAAATTCACTAATTAAATCAAACAACATATCTGACCATAGAAAACACGTGTTGACCAAATTTAACATAGCCTACTCTCATTTGAGCTCTGAAAATTTTATCTGCTAGGATAATAAGGAAAATTATTATGATCATTGAGTCTTTGAAATGTGACTTTCTCTTCCCTAAGTTCAGATTTCCTTGTTGGTACCTGATCTCACCAAAAAGAAAACTCACCATTTTGCCTTAAAGCTATCCAAAGAATACTAGCAATTAGATGCCTACAATGACTATCGCAAAATAAATAGTTCCAAGCCAAGAAATCATGGCCGTTATATCAACAGTAAGTACTGGCTGATGTAATCACTAAGCCAGGGCTTTAAAAGAATCTTTGAGGATTTATATTTGACTTTTCCTCTTAAAGAATCATTCACACATGTTCACTTTTAAACTTCAGTGAACTAGTTGCTTTGTACACGTGTGTTCAGGTTAGCATGAGAAAGCAAGCACACAGAGAGGGGAGCGGGCAGATGTCCCAGTCAAGATTAGCCATTTACATAAAACATCAGCAAAACTCAATATGTGGTAGATAAAAGAAGCCGCATGTCACTTTCAAGATATTAGATCTTAGCCTGGGCTCAGTTTGTCCTTGAGTGGAGCACTGTTGTCCTGAAGGTCATTTTGAGGTCAACATTATTTTTCAATGTAACACTCTTCATGGGCCTCTCTTAAGCGGGCAGTTATCGTTTTCTCCTCTTTTTTTCTTTTCCTTTGACCTGGAAATCACAGGGCAGGCCATTGATGCCGAACCTTTATCAGGCCTCCCTAGAGTTAAAGCTATGACTCATTCTCAAATTTGGAAAAAGAGAGCTCAATGATTAACAGAAATGGGAGAAGGTCTAAAGCAGATGCCCAGAACTGAATTCCCAGAAAGTGCTGGTTATTGACTTACAAAGTTAAGGGGCTTAGCATCAGCAGAGCAAGGCTCTTGACCTCACATCACTCACCAGCTTCGTCACCCTGGGTATGGATCAGCTTGTCCACCCAGGTCAGAGCGCATGGATCCCTTAGGGAGAGGGGTGTGTCCTCCTCACGTGGGATTCCCTGGCCTTGGGCCTTCTGACTAGGAAGTATTCTCACCTCTCCTGTGGAGCCTCAGAGGTGCCCTGTTCTTCGGGAAAACCCTCTCTCAGGCACTATATTTTATAATTTTTTCCCAGGCACTTTAAATGGCTCTTGGAAGAATCATGGCTCTCCCACTTGAAGGACTGGTACAAAATAAAATAGACTGTTTTCATGAGAAGAGAGTTAGGAAATCTACCATTACATTACATATGTGACATTTGATAGTCAATCTCAAGCAGGTGAATATTTAATTCTGGGAGTGTTTTGGTGCAGTATGTGAGAGCCACATCTAAGGGAATAAAATGTAGCCTCTCTGCCAGCTTTCTCAGCCTGTGACACCCCAAACTGAACAGAGAGTACAAGTACAAATATCTTTGTCTTGGTTTATGTCTTTATGGAAAAGGCAAAAAGCTAACAGTTTACATTATTTTGTGAACTTAAAGTTAGTTTTAAATTGTTAGAAAAGGGAACGAGGAGATTTTTATGATCATCGTGAAAAACATTTTAATAAAGCCTATCTAGAATAAACTTAAATGAGTAAAATTTTAAACTTGCGAACTCACCTTACAGGCAGTAGTTTAATGAACTAAACTACATGTTGCCTGAATGGAGGAGCAATGTCATAATTTTGCAAGTCTTATTGAAAAGAATGTATGTTATGTATGTATATATTTATTTAGAGACAGAGTTTTGCTCTGTCACACTGTGTAGAGTGCAGTGGTGACATCCCACCTCAAACTTCTGGGCTCACGACATGATCTTTCTGCCTCAACTTCCCGTGTAGCTGGGACTAGAGGTGCCTGCCACAGCACCCAGCTAGTTTTTATAGTTTTAGTAGAGATGGGATATCACTCTTGTTCCAGCTGCTTATGAACTAAAAATAATTTAGTTTTAAAAAAGCCATTAACAGGTGGCGCCTGTGGCTCAGTGGGTAAGGTGCTGGCCCCATATGCCAAGAGTGGCGGGTTTGAACCCAGCCCCAGCCAGCTGAAACAGCAATGACAACTGCAACAACAACAACAACAAAAAGCCAGGCATTGTGGCAGGCACCTGTAGTCCCAGGTACTTGGGAGGCTGAGGCAAGAGAATCACTTAAACCTAAGAGTTGGAGATTGCTGTAAGCTGTGACACCACAGCATTCTACCAAGAGGAACAAAGTGAGACTCTGTCTCAAAAAAAAAAAAAAA
>NW_003852400.1:4640761-4659692 GCF_000181295.1 Otolemur garnettii
CCTGTAGTCCCAGCTACTTGGGAAGCTGAGGCAGGAGACTCGCTTGAGCCCAGGAGTTGGAGGTTGCTGTGAGCTGTGAGGCCATGGCACTCTACCCAGGGGGATAGCTTGAGTCTCCGTCTCAAAAAAAAAAAAAGACTTCTAAAACTGATTGCTGTAAAGACATGGTTGCACACATTTACTGCTTATGCTGCATGTACTAGTGTGAAATAATAGTATTGGTAGTAATTTTTTTTTTTTGCTGTTTTGGCCGGGGCTGGGCTTGAACCCACCACCCTTGGTATATGGGGCCAGTGCCCTACTCCTTGAGCCACAGGCACTGCCCAGTAATTGTTTTTTGAGATAGAGTCTTACTTTGTGGCCCTTGGGTAGAGTGCTGTGGCATCATAGCTCACAACAACCTCAAACTCTTGAGGCTCAAGCGACCCTTTTGCCTCAGCCTCATGAGTAGCTAGGACTACAGGCACCTACCACAGGGCCTGGCTAGTTTTTAGAGATAGGGTCTCATTTTTGCTTATGTTGGTCTTGAACTCCTGAGCTCAGGCAGTTCACCCACCTCAGCCTCCTTGAGTGCTAGGATTACACGCATGAGCCAGCACACCCAGCCTTGTTGGTAATAAATTTTAAGAGCCTAAATTTATCCAAACTATTATTAATACTTACATCATTTATATAAGTCATAAAACTATACTTTAAAAGTGATTATAGCTACCATTTTTAAAAAGTTAGTATATAACTTACAGTTATTAGATTTATAAATTAGATCAGGACTATATTATTTGATTCCATGTTTGCAGGTACTCATAAAACAAAACTCAGAAGCCTTCTAGAATAATCAGAACTACCCACTGAAGGTTACCAGTGCATCCCAAAGGACCAAGGGTTTCACTAGAGATAGTTGGTTACAATATGAAAATCTAATGCCCAGATGGATTGGAGCACTTTTAGTCATGAGTCTAAATTAATTTACATATCTTAATATTGAAGCTATAGTACCAGTCTTGTTATAAACACTTTCCCCAGAATTTTAATGTAAAACTTGTGATATTTAGTACTTCTTGTATGAATTATATAAATGGTAGAGAAGCTGGCTAAGTAGTGGCTTCTAAAATTATTGCTTTTTGCATTAGTACCTGTTACATCAACAGCAAATGTGTGCAACCAAGTCTTAACCATAACCAGTTTTATGGCTGTTAGATTTTTCAATTACAAGACAAGTGTTGTCACTGGCCTTTCTCTCATTAAATCCTTTATAATTAATGAACAGGAAGTTTTTATTAAACTATTAGGAAGAGAAGATGTTATATTCAACATACAATGCTGAGAAGTTTATGTCTTTAACAGAAATGTTAGACTTGTCCCTGGCTTTGAGCAATAGCCACATCATTGTCATTAACTGAAAAATAAAGACAAAAATATGCCATTGTGTCTACTATGTGAAAAATAAAATCTCGTAATATCATAGGCATGGCAGTTGCTTATCATTTCACATTTAGTGCTTTGTCTGCAACTGGCCCATGACCCATTTGAGATCAAAGTTCATGCAACTGGCAAGTAATGATTGCATTATTGTGTGTCTCTGACATGAGAAATGCACAAAAAGGGAATTCATAGAGATCAAGTGTATGGAATGAACAAGTTCCCTCTAAGCCTTAAATTCAAGTGAGGATAAAGAATGAGAGAAATAAATTATTAAAGGTAGCCAATTTTATTATTTTTTGCTTCCAAAAGTCTTGGGATTCCTAGTTCTTTAGTATTTTTATGCCGTTCACAGTGAATTTCATGCTCTAAGACACATACATTTACTAAACAGGAGAGAACTTTTAGCAGTGAGATAGCGCTATATTTCAGCTATGTAATGTGTTAAATAGGCGTTTATGTCTAGACTTAAACCCTAACTATGCTTTACCAGAGGTTTGTGTGAGCGGAGGCAGATAAATTCAGAATTGGAAGGTAGTGTCCCCTGTAACCTTGCACATCACCAAAATTGCTTTCATGGTGAAATTACTTTCACCACCACTATGGCTCTCAGCCAGTCCAATAAGACAGGCACTGTGTGCCTGAAACTGGCAAGGCCAGTGAGGAAGGAAGTCTGATGTTTTACAATGTAAACTTGAAAGGAGGCTTTAGCCCTGAAACAAGCATGATTGCTTAGTTGTTTAGGATCCCTACCTTCCTCCTCTACAGGGCAGGGGGTGAATTAAGCAGGGATGGGCCGCGGTTTCCCTCCCTTCTACTCAAAGGCAAAAGCTTCTTATATGGCCTCTGGAGGGGAGGGAGATAAGGGAGAAGGACCACCCAGGAAGATATTCAAAGTTGAGTGTTTGATGTTGGGGTCAGAGTGTCTAGGAAGGGGCACTATTTTAGGAATCTAAAGATTCCGGTTTAATTCACAGCTCTGTGTTTTGGTAGAGACCTTCTCCTGTTTTTATAGTTCAAGTTATATCGACACACAACCACACCCGTACACTTTCCTATGGCTGCTTTCCTGATACTCTTGTTGAGTTGAGTACTTGGAACAAAAACTGTGTGGCTCGTGTGGTTTGAATGTGTTGGTCCATCCACATTCACGTTTTGGCAGTAAACCCCCAATGCCACAGTGTTGGAGGGTGGGGCCTATAGAAGGTATTTAGGTCATTCATGACCTTTCTGTCCTTATGAATAGGATGATGACATTATAAAAGGAGATTGCAAGGGTGAGGTTCCTCTGCTTTGCTATTCTGCCATTTGAGAGACTGCATTCCTTCCCTCTGGAAAAGGCAGTGTTCAAAGTGCCTGCCATCTTGGAAGGCAGCTTGCAAAGCCAAAAATATAAACAGCCAAACTTTTGTAATCTAGACCAAATAAATGTTCAGGTAGCAAACTGATCAAACTACTGGACACTAAGATGTGGACTAAATTCTCCTATGACTATCCCCAAGAAGATTAACCTATTAAAATGCTTTTAACACAGAATTAATTACAGTTCTATGAATAAAATCTCAGTGGGTATGCAACAGATATTTGTTAGCAGGTACCTTTCTCCAGGTCTACCAGGAAGTGCCTAAATCTTCAGCCATATGAGTCCTATTTTTAGTGAAGGGAACACACTTGCTCATTTCTGTTTACTCTAGTTGGGTTGTCCTTTCCATTCCTATCTCACCTACTTGTACCTGGATAATTTCTACTCATCCTTAAAACTGAGTCCATGTCTCCTGTATGACATTTATTCCCCAAGGAAGCACTTCCCAACACCTCTGCCATCAACACTCACCCTCAATTCTAGGTACCAAAATGCATATTTATTTACTCAAAATGAGAGAGGATACCTGAGAAAGGTGAAGTCTAGAAGAAGAGATCTTCTCAAGGAGACCACAAGGTTATACCTGCAGGATCCTCTTCATAGTGACTCAGCTCTTGGGAATTTGTAGACTTAACTCCTGCAACTTGGAAATTTCCACTTGTGAAATCCTGTAGTTCTGTGGGGGCTGGAACAGCATCTCCTGCTTGATTCAAACTGACCAATGAGTAAGGTACCTGTGGGTTGGAACTTTTTGACTGGAGATAAAAAGGGAAAGAGCAAACCAGTCGGGGAGTGCAGCCATTTGGAATTCTTCTATGCTGTAAACTCCCGCCGGTGATTAAAGCCCTTCATCTTATAAACATGATGTTTGGGTGCTCTTTCTCTCTGTTGGGCCTCACCTTCCTGCAACAAAAGTATTTACCAAACTATAATTACATATTTGTATGTTGCTTTAATTAAATTATAAACCCTTGACAACACAGACTGTCTCTCTTCACTCTTATTTCCCCAGGGCCTACCATGGTGCTTGGCATACAATAGGTGAATAATATGTAATCAATCAATATTTATTAGTCTTCCTTAGTCTAACCACTCATAAGCAAAATTTGGGCTATCTATTTCAATGGGAGGGATATATATAAGTTGAGAGTCTTCTCAGAAAATTTCTTTAAATACTGTGAAAAGAAAATAGGTAGATATTTCTAATTTTATTCTTGTCAATTACCAAAAACTTACTTTCTGAGCACTGCTGATGAGAATTAAATTTGCAGATAATTTTTTTTTTTTGTGGTGAAAAGTCACCAACAAGGTCATGTGCCCAAAAAGTATGGATTGTAGTTTTTATAAGCCCAGGTATGCTAAGGCATCGATAATGTGGGCAGTTTTTTCTCAAGAATGAAATGTTCCTGAATAATTTTCCCATTAGGCCAATACATAGCTTTGAATCCAACAATATTAAACAAATCCTTCTTCTTTATTTAACTTTACTGGAAAGCTTTACAGAAGTATGTATTATTCATGTAGGACTTTATCATGGAAGTAGCAAGCTGAGGACCAAATAGGAAACACCGTTAATACTATTACGTTTTATAGAATGTGGGAGTCTGGGCCTCTGTTTTACAATAGTCCAGGCGTGTTGTGATGAAGTTAAAATTCTCCTTCCCATGAATATTATTTCTGAAAGCCAGCCCTGATCAGCACCAATTATTAAAGAGAGGAATGCCCCCAGGCATGTTGTGAGGCCCCCTGCAGTCACTAGAAAACAGTGTGGCACAGGAATGAACCTCCACTTGCAAGCAATGGAAGGACATAGGAACCCTCAGTTGGCGCAGTGCAAATGTGTTTGTCCTGCTGAGCATTCACTTTCCCTTTTGGTACATTTTCTTTTAGAGACCCAGGCCTTCGTCCCTCACTGCCCATGGGTTGTGGTGGGACTGGCTCTGCACTTACTCACCCTTGGCTCTGGGAGACATGCCCTGGACCAGGCTAATGGGCATTTCCATCACCGCGACTATGGCTCTTAGCCAGTCCAATAGACTCTGTCATCTAATAATTAAATATACCTGGATTTGCCAAGGAGTACCTTGCTCACAGGGCCTACCTGAGAGTGATGTCCCAGCAGGAAAGAACAGTGCCAAGAGAGGAAGAGTCCTGGCAGTATCTGTGAGCTGGGGTGAAATCTAGAGATTCCGCTGGATTTTTGGTTATTCTAATCACTAAGTAACTTGTTTTGATTAAACTAATTTCAGTTAGGGTTTCTGTTGGTTACCACCAAGAAGTTCTGTCAACTCCATCCACAAATAATACTGTAACGAAATTAAAAATTACCTGGAGAAGGCATCTGAGAAAAGTCCAAAGAGTTTAGATAATAGCAAAGTAAAAGAAATTACAACAAGAATAAATATTAAGTATCTTTAAAAGTATTTTGAGGGTAGCTACAAAAATTTTCCAATAGCTACTGCCTTGGAAAAATTCAACTCAACTGAAAAGAAGTTGTTTTAGTTTTGCTTTCCATCTTCTAACTCCATGATTTTCATGATAGCATGCTATTTTAGTCATCTTTGGGGCATTAATACTTTGAATATTATAATTGGCTTTTAAGTATATAATTTTTCTTTAATTACATGCTTCATTTAAAAGGGTTAATGGATTCTTTTAAAAATGTATTGCATAATATTTCATATGTATGCAGTCAAATGCTCTACAACCGAGCTATACCCCCTATTTCATATATATGAAACATAAAACATATAATATATAAAATGACATGACAACATAAACACATCTGAGAACCTACCAATCTATTTAAAAAATACATCATTACAAGTAAAGAATCCCTCTCTAGACAAATCCTTCTCTCTTCCTCCTGGAGATAATTACCATCTTGAATTTGTTGTTTATCATTTCCATGCGTTTCATCATACTTCACTTTATATGATCTACTATTAATGCCTAGACAACAGACAGTATTATTTAGCCTGTGTCTAAGCTTTACATAAATGATATTATAGTGCTTATTTTCTTAAGTTGAACAATATGTTCGTGAGACTCCTTCATGTTGAAATGAGTAGCTCTTCTTCCTTCATTTTAACTGCAGTGTAATAGTCTATTTCAAGTTCTTAGGTTGAGATCCTGGAAGGAGATGAGGGAAATCTATGAAACCGGATTTTCACTGTTAACTTCAACTGAAATGTGGCGTTTCCTTTAATTGTAAAGTAGGCAACCAACTATAGTAATATATGACTTTGTCGCCAATAGAAATTACAGGTATTTCCGTATTATACTGTAATTGATACAGAGATCTTAAAATAGAAGCCAGATGTGGTGGCTTATACCTGTAATCCAGCATTTTGGGTGTGGCAGTAGGATTGCTTCAAGTGAGGAGTTTGAAACCAGCTTGGGCAACATAATGGGATCTCATTTCTACAAAAAGATAAAAAGCTGGGTATGGTGGCGCATGCCTGTAGTCCTAGCTACAGGCACTCCCCAGGCTACAAACGAGAGTTTCTGTGCGTTTGTTCTTAAGTTGAATTTGTATGTAAGTTGGCGCAGGTACATTTATATAGTATCTGTAATAGCCTCCATTCATAAGTGCGAGTTGTGCATAAGTCAGATGTTTATAATTTGGAGACTTCCTATACTCAGAAGGCTGAGGCAGGAGGATCATTTGAGCTCAGGAATTTGAGGTTGCAGTGAGCTATGATGATACCACTGCAGTCTAGCCCCAGGTGACAGAGTGAGACCCTGTCTCAAAAAATATGTACATGGAGACTAAGCTCATTAATACCTTTAAATTGTTAGTTGACAAACTTGTCATTGTATCTTATTTAATGGGTTAATAAAAATGCATATGTTATTATAACTTTTTAATATAATAACCAAGTTATTTCAATATAACTTGTTTCTTTGTAATCCCATATATTTTACATAAAGGCACTAAAAATTTTATCCTGAGAAGCACTTCACAGGCTTCATTGCACTGCCAAAGAGGTCCGTCAGGCAAACAAAGTTAAAAACATTTGCTCTCACATAGCTCCACTCCTAAGTATCGACTGACACAAATAAAAATTTCTGTCTACACAAAGACTTGTATGTGAATGTTCAGGGATGCATTATTTGTAATAGCCCCAAAGTGAATGGTCTATCTACACACTAGAATACCACTTTAGCAATAAAAGGAACTAATGGTGCGTGCTACAACCTGAATGAACTTTAAAAACATTATGTTGAGTGAAAGAAACCACATACAAAAGACCACATGTTTTATGATTCCATGTATATAAAATGTTCAGAAAAGGCCAATACATAGATACAGAAGGTAAATTGTTGGTTTCTTAAGAATGGGGATGGGGAAGAAGGGATTAATTGCAAATGGGCATGAGAGATCTTTCTTGGGGTAATGGAAACATTCTAAAATTGGATTGTGGTAATATTGTACAATGCAGTAAATTTACTAACAATTATTGAATTATCTACTTAAAATGTCTGAAATTTATGTTATTTAAATTAGACCTCACTGAAGCTGTTAAAAAACTAAGAACATTAGGCTGCACATGGTGGCTCATGCCTCTAATCCTAGCACTCTGGGAGGGTGAGATGGGTGGATCACCTGAGCTCAGGAGTTCAAGACCAGCCTGAGTTAGAGTGAAACCCCCTCTCTTAAAAGAAAACTGTCTGGGCATTGTGGTGAGCCCCTATAGTCCCAGCTACTCAGGAAGCTGGGGCAAGAGGATCACTTGAGCCCAAGATTTTGAGGTTGCCGTGAGCTATGATGCCATGGCACTCTACCAAGTACAACAAAGTGAGACTCTGTCTCAAAAAAAAAAAAAAAATGAAAGAAAGAAAGAAAAGAAAAGAAAAAACAGTAACAACAAAAACAACACAACCCAAGGACATTGTTCCATTGTATGACCAGATTATTTATTTATTTTCCTATCAATGGATATT
This sequence comes from Otolemur garnettii, assembly GCF_000181295.1. Lineage (NCBI taxonomy): Eukaryota > Metazoa > Chordata > Mammalia > Primates > Galagidae > Otolemur > Otolemur garnettii. The sequence continues at coordinate 4,648,491 of NW_003852400.1, forward strand.
TAGGTTGTGTCCATTTTTTTTTTTTACTGTTAATAGCAATATCACTATAAGTATTCTCGTACATGCCTCCTTATGCACCCAATAGGTATTGCTAATAGTGCTATTGCTATTACTACACTCCAAGTTGTATAGCTAGACATAGAATGACTATATTGTTTTGACTTCACTAGCTATCAAAATACTGTTTCCCTGATGGTTGCGACAATTTATATTCCACTAGCAGTGTGGAAGAGTTCTTGTTAATTCATAGTCTCATGTACTTGATACAGTCAGACTTTCGATGAACTAATATACATGAAATGGTATCCTGTTTTAATTTGCTTTGCAGTATTTTTTCATCTCATATGAGACACTGGTGTTTCCGTTTCTGTGAATCAAGATAGAATATTGTAGTGGTCAGGTGCTAGGGAATTCTGTCTAGGTTTGAATTATGGCTCTACCATTTGCCACAAGTTACGTAACCTGGGCAAATTATTTTATAATTTTTTCCATATATAATTTCTTATTGTTCAATTTATTCCTAGTGGCCATATTTTGTTCTTGTTGTGTTGCTTCTATTAATATCATTTTATATTTTTTCCTGTTTTCCATTTAAGCAATCTTGTGACAAAAAACAAACTGTTAAAGTAACTATGTGAGTTACAAAAGTTGGTTGGATTTTTATGCACCAAGACAAAAAGAATAATAGTTAAACTAAAGAACATTGAAAATAAAGAGACATTCTTTTTTTTTAAGACAGAGCTTCAAGCTGTTGCCCTGGGTAGAGTGCTGTTGACATCACGGCTCACAGCAACCTCCAACTCCTGGGCACAAGCGATTCTCCTGCCTCTTAACTTTTTGTGCTTTGAAAAGTCTTCATAAATTTCGAGGACTCTTAGTAAATTCCTTCAGTCTGACACCATCTGGTATAAGCCAACTTGTTTGATGTCTTGTTAATAGAGAGTACAAACAAAACAATAAAAGCATCTTTTACTCTTACCATAGCCCAGATGGGATCTGATGGTGATTTGACCATTTAAAAACTATCAAAATGTCTTTTGGGAAAGTTCTTGTGTTCATTGTGTGTTTCTTTGATTCTCTATAAATCTTGATGGGATCAAAATTTTGCATTTTTTTTTTACATAACTTTCCCATTAAATTTTGTTAAGTGAAATTATGGATATCTGACCAGAACAAAATAAAAGATCATGGCACGATCCAAGTCAGCACATTTATCAAAGTGAAGCTGGTTCTGACATTCATGTTTGTTCTGTTAAATACATGTGTTTTTCTTCATTATTACTTTCACCTTCCTTATCCTTCTTTCTTTCCAGCTTGGGAGGATACTAATTCACATAATTTTCTTATTTCTTCTATTGTTATTTTTATCATCTATATTTGGCTATTTTAATTACTTTCCTTGTCTTTATGATATTGGCCGTCAGAATTTTTGAATCTCGTTGTTATACAAGAGACTAGTTTTTGTCATTTCATTTCTCATATTCATTTAGGTCTATATTTTTGTAATTCTTTAGACCAATTTTTCATTATAATATTTGAATCTTAGTACAATCAAGTATGAAAAACCATAAAATTAATCTGAATTTAAGGCATCCCAAGAGCAAGAACATGCAATATCATCGTATTACCCATACTGATACTCTATATGTGTAGTTCTGCTGAAGAGTGTCTCTGAGAGATCTTACACTGGCACACTTGTTTGCTCAGGCCCTTTCACTTTATTAGTGGCTGTTTTGTCTGAAATCATCAGCTCATCAAAGAAACATGTGTCAGATACACTTAATATGGGATTCAGTTGACTGGGAATCATGAAACAGAAGACTTCACTTATAGATGTATTTACTTTTTGTAGTGGTTCTACAGGTGTGTGTCCTTTAAACATAGGGCTTACAGTTAAGTTGAATTACATTTCCAGAGATCCTGTCAAAGAAGGAAAAATATAAGATAGCTGTACACTATGCCTAAATACTTATATTTTATAATATAGTTATAAACTAGAATATGTTTTAGTTACATGAATACTATAAACGATAAGCAAAATAGAAGTAAACGGTATTATATTTTATTATAGCTGCAAAATGTAATTGTAAACACTGCATTCTTTCATTTTTTTCTGACAGAAAGAGAACTTATACTTTGAAACATCTTAGGACTGGAAGACTTTTTTTTTTTTTTTTTGTAGTTTTTTGGCCGGGGCTGGGTTTGAACCTGCCACCTCAAGCCTATGGAGCCCGTACCCTACTCCTTTGAGCCACAGGGACTGGAAGACTTTTCTACAGCTTCTGACTACATACATTTCATACCTTGTTACCCCTCTACATATTTATGAAGCCAGGATCCACCAGACACATGCTAAGTTATAACCTCTAATCTACAACACATATCATGACTCCAGGTCGGCCTAGTGCCAACAGATGTCATTCTTTCAATAATTTAAATAAACACCAAATGACGGCAAACCACATAAAAATATCCAGCAAAACTCAAATGCAGTCAATTTCCAAATTGACTTTTTTTTAGTTATACGTATATATGTATAAAGGTCACAGCCACTCCAAAGATAGGTGTCCAACCTTCTCTTTTTATCTCTGTTGTACATGGTAAGAATAAGAGTTGTTTGAGCCACACATTAAATACACAAACACTAAAGAAAGCTGATTAGCAGAAACAATGTTCCTGCATACTTTTCCTGACAGATACCACAGATAATAAAAAAAAAGTCCTTACAAAATCAACTTGTGGCCCGCAGGTTGGACACCCTAGTTACACAACGAGAAATGTGATGAAGGAATTAGAAAGGAAAAAGATAGTGATCTTAGCCAATGTGTTGAAAATATCTTACTTTTAAAATTTCACAAAAAACATGACTATGTGAACCTAGGTCCCCCCTCAGGACCTTGAAAGAGACACCTGCCAGGGATCAGCCCTACAATTACTAAGTTCATGGCTCTAGTTGGGAAGTGGAAGTCCAGTTTGGTATTTTCCATATGGATAGCCAATTGTCCCCTCACATGTATCAGAAAGTCCATTTTCCTCCTTTGATCTGCTGTGCCAGCTGTCATTTATTGAGTTTCCATATAATCGGGAATGTACCCACTGCACATACTTACTCCTCTGAATTTCTTTCTTGGTTGCTTTCTTTTTAGCATTTCCTGGCCTTTTAGTGATTTCCTTTACTTCCCATAAGGCTGATGGAACCAGAAAATTGTGTCTTATGTGGGACCCAGTTATCTTACTGGAATCAGAATATCTAATATTCCATACCATCAGGGCACAGACCTTTGTCTTTGGAGTTTTGAATTTTAGTTAGCATTATTTTTCACTTTGACAATGCCTCGTGCTTCTTGATGGTCCCTTAGTTTTAGTTATAGTTTTGAAATATTATTTTATTTTTAAAATTCATTAAATATACATACATTGTATGGCTGATCATTATCACATCTAAAGTCTTTGTTGGGGTGGCGCCTGTGGCTCAAAGGAGTAAGGCGCCAGCTTCATATGCCAGAGGTGGTGGGTTCAAAACCAGCCCCAGCTAAAAACTGCAAAAAATAAAAAAATAAAAAAATAAAGTCTTTGTTGTTTGATAACTAGTCTCATTCTAGTTTTGTTGCTGTTGATTCACTGGTTCTGCTTTTTCATAGGACGAGTCATTTTTTATTATGAACATGTTCTATCAATCTCTTCATCTGTTGTAGTTCTTTGAAGCCTCACTTAAAGAAATTGTTTTTGTTTTTTGTCCATCCTAGAGAAAATTTGAATGTGGTTCTACTGGGTACCTGGGAAGACTTTCATGCAGGACCACTTTAAAATTAATTCCTAGATTGGGATTTTCAAGAAGTGTGAATCTGAGTCACAAAAGCTTGAGAACCAGGTAGGGTTTTAAATTTTGGTGAGAGAATTCCCTGTCGTCACTCCCCTATGTCAAGATTGAGACAAATGAAGGGTGTTTTTCTAGTTCACCTTTCTATCTGTCGAGGGTCTGGATATTTGGGGTTGGGACATAGCTTTACACAAGGCTTTCCCATCACAGTGCTTTGCAAACTCTCAGTTTGTAAACCATCATACCCAGATAGTTTTACAAAATACAATCAAAATGAATTGCTAGAAAAATGAAATACTGTTTATACTGTTTGGCTATTACTGAAATATAAAATTGCTATAAAAGTTTCTAAATGCTTCAACTCCTATTTGTGCATCTCTCAACGGGGACTGGCAACAGTGTGTAGACTCATCTGCAAACCACACTTGGAGTAGCTAAGTCCTATCATTCATTCTTCCTGCCCTGGGTGGGCTTTATCTCCCGTTCCCACACCCTGCATGGCCATCAGAATGGAAGCTTCAGGACTACTGAAGGGGGCAGATGTCTCAAAGTGCTGGGTGGGTCAGGTACTTATTGTTTATCTCTGGATTCCTGCTGTCATTTCGGTTTTTTCACCTCTAAGGATTTTTCTTTATTTCTCACAATTTCAACAATATGTTAAAAGAGACTCCCATTCATCCAACACTCCCTTTCCCAGCTGAAAGCGAGTGTTTATCAAGACACATGCATGCATATTTTTAACTGTATATCTATAGTTGCTCAAACTGAAAATAGCCAAAAATTTAATTAATAGATAGATAAATCAATTTCCCCATATACTATATAGTAATACAAATGAACAAATCCTTGCACATGAATGATCCTTACAACTATGATTTTGAACCAAAGAAGCCAGATATAAAATGAGATGTATTGTATAATTCCATTTAAATAAAGTTTGAAAACAGGCAAAACAACCACCCTGAAGACATGTGTCTGTGTGGTTATCTCCTCTGTGCCTTGGACAATGATTGTTCAAAGGGGCCCCGGGGCTTCTGACCAATGGTCTCTGGATGCTGCTTACACAGGGTGTTCCATTTGCGACAATGTGTTGTACACTACCACTTAATATTTGTTCACTTTTGTGTATATACTATACTTCATTAAAAACTATATTTACTAAGAAAATACTTTAAAAAATAGTTTATCTAACAGTAAACAAATTTGAAAGGTGCATAAGCAGAAAGTTGTGCTTCATCTTTAATATAATCTCTCTCCTTTTATTCCTATGTCTGGCCAGTCCCCTGTCTATTCCCTAGTCCTGTAGTTCTGGCTCCTAAGTACAGCTCAGTTCCATCCTCTTCTCTCCTCTCCTATCTGGACCATCTTGTCTTTTACTAAACTGCTTTCATTGCTCTCAAATCCATTCTCCCCTCTATAACCAAGGTGGTATCCCAAACAGACACATATGATATATCTGGCTTAAAATCCCTTCCATGCCTCACCATTGTTTTCAGGAAAAAACCCCAAATCTTCTCTGTGGCAGACAAGGCCCTGCCCAGCCTGGCCACTGCCCGTGCTAGTTGCTGCCTGGGACAGTTTCTCTTGTGCTCTTTACTCCACCTGCACTGACCTTTCTGCGGGCCTTGAATCCACCACTTTCTTTCCACCGAGGATCCTTCTTACACAAAGGTGTTCAGCTTGAAATATATTTTCCTCTGCCCACTACTTGTACCAAACTAACTCCTTGTAGTCTTAGCTTCAACCTCTTTCTCAGTTAAGCCTATGCCATCCTGTGGTTCTTGTCACTATTTCTCTTTAGAAAATGTATCCCTTTTATAACTCCATAGTTGATTATAGTCACTGATGTCAATGTCAGCCTCTGCCACTGAAATGTAAACTCCAAGGAACAGGCACTGTTTTTTCTCAGTACCTAACACAGGGCTTTGCATGTAATAGTCATTCGATTAATATTTGTCAAGTAAATGAGTAAGTGACTGTACTTGGTCATACTGCAATAGAAACCGGGCTATAGACAGTTACATCAAAGTGTTGTGCCAGATATTTATTTAAACACTGGAGAAAACTTACTGGAAATTTTTCCACAACTTTTTTGACATTTGTCAGCATTCTAGCCTTTAATTAATTCATTCTTACCTTGTCACTCCCTGACCCAAATCCCCCATCGCCTTTATGTGGTGTAGCCTCTGCCTGCTTCTCTGGCTTCATCCCACTTCTCTCTCCCCTTTCCTTGGTGCCCTTCCTGAGCTGTGAACATCCCGAGCATCGTCCTGCTTCAGGGCCTTGGTACCATCTGTTCTCTCGAGCTGGACTGCTCTTCCCACACATGCTAACGTGGTGAGCTCTTCCATATTAATGAAGTTTCAGCTCCACTTTCACTCTTTCAGAGAAGCTATCCATGACTCCCTAATCTAAAGGAACCTCTCTGCCCTTGATACTCTTCCACTTTGCTCTGTTTCTTTTTTTTCTTCTTAGTACTTACCAGTCTCTGAGATTTTGTTGTACACGTTTACTGTCTGCTCCCAATGCTGGACTGTAAACTCGAAGGGGGTGGCCACTGCATCAGCTTTATTCACTGTGTCCACTGCAGCTAGCCCTTTGGCACATAGAAATGTGTAATAAATATTAATTGAATGATTGAATGTGTTAGTGGGTGAGCATTCACTCATTTTTTTTTAATGTATAACAGTGCTGTCCACTAGAACTTTCTGCAATGATGGAAAAATCTATAGGTCTGCACTATACTATATAGTAGCTGCTGGCCACATATAGCTAATGGATACTGGAAATGTGGTTAATGTGACAGAGGAATTTAATTTTTAATTAAACCAAATTTAAATGTAAATAGCTACCTGGGACTAGGACTACCATTTTGTAGCTCTAGAGAACCTAATTTAAGATAGAGGATCAGGAAAAGTCTCTGAAAGGCAAAAACAACTGAGTGGAGACTTGGAGCACGGGTTGGTACCAGCCAACTGAGGAGGGAGATGATGGCAGGAAGGGCTGAAGGCACAGAGTTAGGGCCCAAGAAATGGGGAGAGCATTCCAGAGAGAGAGAAGGGGACGTGCAAACCCCTGGAAGCAGAGAAGTTTAAGAAAAGGGGTTTCTAGTGTTGAAGATTTGGGTTTTGTTTCAGAAATTATGATTTTATGATATAATGACTTTTTGATATAATGACTTTTTGTGGACTGAGGGTCTCATCTCAGTATTTTAATTTGGGGTGGCATTAAGTAATATGTTCTGTCCAGATGTGTATCAGAGCCAGTCCTCCAATCGCCCACCTTTCCCAGTGAATTTTCGTTCACTAAAGACTTAGTGCTTAGGGCCTCAGTGACGTCATACTGCACCACATCTTATGGGTAATGGGTTTTACAAGTTTACCTGCTGCTATGGAAGATAGAGTTTGTTCTCATTTGGCATTTTATTACCATTTTGAAGCCTAAAGAGTCACCTGACTCCAGTTTTTTCACCCTCTCCATATTTATATTTACATTTTTTTAATTTTATAGACTTTCTGTTTGACTTTTACATAGTAAATAAGAGTAGTGATTCTTTCCCCATATATACCAAACTGTTTCATACTTTGGTTCAAAAAAAAATCAGTGAAAGCTGGACAGTGAGTGAACTCTTGCAACTTTTAAATGTAACTTAATGTCATTCTTGTATTTCATTTAGATTCATCACCTCCCAATAATTTAAAAGTTGTGTATCTGATATAGCAAAATTTAATTCCCATTGTGTTATGATTATTGGAGTAACAGGCAATACTTTCTACTTATCAGGAAGAAATGGATTTATCGTCTAAGAATGCTTCATGTAATTCTTCTGGTAGACTAATTACCACTTCAAAGCTCTTTAAATTAAAAATAAATCTCATCCAATTTTAAGTCCTTTTTTCACAAGTTTATTCATTTTCCACCCTTGACATCACCTTTTATTTTTTGCAGATGTTTTTGATGTAAGCCAATTTTTCTTGAAAAGCACTTCTCTATTTTTCCATTAGTTCAGAAGGTTTGGAAATTTTGCAAACCAGACAAATATTCTTGAAGATATTTATTATAGTTTACTAAATAGAAGTGAGGTCTAAGGGTTATCACACAAATTGGGAAATTGGAAGAACTGATTTCTAACCTGGTTTGTGGCCTGATTGTGTGATTTCAAGTAAGTTGCTCGCTGAGAGGATACTCCTTTCAGTTCAAAGTGATTTTATACGTGTCTCGTGTATTTTTCTCATTTATTTTTAAGAAAGTCTCAGAGATGTGTAAACTTCAGTCTCTATTACTATAAGAGCACAGGTCCAAGGGCAAAATGGAATCTAGTAACATGCTCCTCTCTCTGGACCAGCTGTACACGTCAGGATACTATGTAAGCAGTGCCCATTAAAGAGCCACCATGAGGTTACAGCCAGAAATGCAAGACTGTTTAGTAGCTAAGAGTATAAAAGTCATCCAAATGCAGATATCAAAGTGATGTAAAAAGTCAAGGAAGAACAACAAAGGCAAAAATTTGTAAAGTAAACATAGTCAGGTAAGCAAGCCATGGTAAGAAACACAACACCACAAAGAGTACTACACAATGGAAACAAGGGAACCTCCTGAGAATTAGGTGCCAATTATGTCCTAGACCAAGAGTCAGTGCTTTACTAAAGATGGTTTAAAAGTGCTTTTCTTTTCTTTCTTTCTTTTTTTTTTTTTTTTTGAGACTCTCACTTTGTCACCCTGTGTAGAGTGTCCTGGCATGACCACAGCTCACGATAACCTCAAACTCTTGGACTCAAGAGATCCTCCTGCCTCAGCCTCCCAAGTAGCTGGGACTACAGGTGTCTGCAATAATGCCTGGCTATTTTTTTCTATTTTTAGTAGAAATGGGGTCTTGCTCTTGCTCAGGCTGGTCTTGAACTTTTGAACTCAAGCAATCCACCCACTTCGGCCTCCCAGAGTGCTAAGATTACAGGCATGAATTTTTTTTCTTACAAAGGGGAAAAATTCAATAAAGATATTTTATTTAAAGCAGTGATCTTGGGATGGAGCATGGTAGGATTGATTCCAGGCTCTTCTTACTGAGTGCCCCTAGCCAAGTTACTCTATTTCTATGAATCTTAACTTTCTCCTTGATAAAAATGAGGATAATTATACTTACTTTGCATATCATTATAAGGATGAAAGGAAGTAATCTGATAAAACTAGCTATCCTCGCACCTCTAACACCACCAATATGCATTCTTAAGAAGCAATTTGCAGTAGTTAAATGCAACTCTGAAATCAAACTGCCTGGGTTCAAGTCACAGCTCTCATTTATCAGCTGTGTGATCTTGGGCAAGTTACTTAACCTCTCTGTGCTTGTTTCATCATATGTAAAATGAAGATATTAATAGTGAGAGAGGAGCCCTGAGAAGAGTGAGGTCTAGGAGAACAGGTCTTCTCAAAGAGACCACAAAGATACACCTGCAGGGTCCTCTCCACAGTAACTCAGCTCTTGGGAATTTGTAAACTTAACTTCATAGAACTTGGAAATTTCCACTTCTGTGAAATCCTGTAGTTACGTGGGGCTGGAATAGCATCTCTCGCTTGATTTGAACTGGCCAATGAGAAGGGCACCTATGGGTTGAAACTTTTTGACTGTTGATAAAAAGGGAAAGACCAAGACAGTCTGGGAGCATGGCCGTTTGGAATTCTATGCCATAAGCTCCCAGCTGGTGAATAAAGCCCTTCTTCCTCTTAGAAACATGGTGTTTGGGTGCTCTTTCTTTCCATTGGACCTCATCTTCCTGCAACAATAGTACTGTTCCCATAGTGTTATAAGGATTCAATGAGTTAATACATATAAAGTACTCAGGACTGAATTAATATATATAAAATACTTAGGACTGTGTTTAGCATATAATAAACATATTTAAAGTGTTAGCTGAAAACATTTAATAGTTTTAGATTCTCGCTAGAAGTGATTTGTGTTTGGCTATATTCACATAACTGGACAGGCAGGCAGCTAGTACCGGGTCTTGCTAGCTGCAGTATGTCGGAGCTGCATTTGGGGCAACCTTGCCTGCTCTGAGATCTTCTGGAGCCAGTCAGGCTGCCTTGTATGCAGCCTTTGTCATTGACTTTGGGCAAGTTATTAACATTTCTGTTTCCTCCCTTGTGAAATGGAAATAATTTTTGCCTCTCCAGGTGGTGTTAGGATTAAATAAGGTAAGGTATCCAACGCCCACAGCCTGCACCCAGCACAGAGATACAATGTACCAATTGCTTACCACCCATCCAGAATTTTGAAGTATCAGAGACCAGAAGGCAGCTAAAAGGGGGACCTTTGTACCTGTCTAAACACAGCCCGGGTAGCAGGAAAACAATCTCTTCCTTTTGCAATGACATGACCACAGAGGTCTCCCCTTGGACGCTGATTTTCACACTCCCTCTCCAAACACAGGCAAAGACCCCCATCCCTTCCAATTTTATAATCCACTCTTCTCTGTACGTTCAAGTTGATCAGGGCTTGCTGGCAAGCCCAGGGTGGGTGTGGAGAGGCATTAAAACCTGGCAACCCCGCTCCCTCATCTGCGGATGCCGCGGGGCTCCCGCCAGCCGTCCTCGGTTAAAACGTGCTCATGGATTATTTCACTTCCCATGGCCCCATGTGCTGCAGCTCCGTACCAACCGCTTCAGTCACCAATGCCAGCCTCTCCCCTGAACGTTCTCCCTCCCGTCATTTCAGGGGCATTGCTCAAAACTGGCATTTAAGGGAAATAAATACTGATTTAAAGATTACAATGAATAGGGAACAGTCCAGCGAAGAGCGCCTGTCGGGTCTCGGCCGCCAGCCCTCCCCGCCTCACAATTCCCCACAAGCGAGCAGCACCAAGCACCATTTCCAGGCACCTCTCAAGGCTGCCAATTCCACTTTCGCTTAATCTCTTTTTAAATCCGGCTACACACGAGGCTCTGTGGCAGCGGCGAGGAGCCGGGAGGGGTAGCGGGAGGGGCAGGAGGCCTGGATGGAAAGGAGCGCAGGAACCCTCGCGGTTCGGGGTCGCGGGCGGACCCCCGAACCAGCTCGGGCCGCCTGCGCCGCGAGGCGGCGAGCCCCGAGGGGCTGGGGGCGCAGCCGGCGCAGACAAAGAAGCTGGCGCTGGCGCCCGTCCCCGCCGCCCCTCTCTTTGCCTCGCGCATCCTCCCGGGGAAAAGAGGGAAATCTGAGGGCCAAAGGGGCCGGCCTGCTCCTCGGGACAGCCGGGCCGGGGGCGCCCTCCCTCCCGGGCGCGTCCTCCCTCTCTGGCTCCGCGGCCCTCTACAGCGGCCCCCGCCCAGCACCACTCCCTGCGCTCCCGCGTGCGACCCCGGCGCGGGCCCGGACTCCCGGGAGGCGTGCGCCCCGCGCCTCGCGAGGA
>NW_003852400.1:4659956-4665595 GCF_000181295.1 Otolemur garnettii
AAAGTAACTTTGAAAGCCGCCGTCTCCCGCGGAACTTCCCGGAGAGCTCCGCTCCCGAGTCCGCTCTGCTCCCGTCCGCCGCCTTCTCGCCTCCCTCCGCGTGGCTCTTCCACCCCGGCGTCTCCAAAACTGAATGAGCGAGCAGCGCGCGGGGCGCGCGGCGGCATGGAGCGCAGTTGCTGGGCCCCGCGGACTTTCCTCCTGGCGCTGTTGCTGGGGGCGACGCTGAGGGCGCGCGCGGCGGTGGGCTATTACCCTCGCTTTTCGCCCTTCTTTTTCCTGTGCACCCACCACGGGGAGCTGGAAGGGGATGGGGAGCAGGGCGAGGTGCTCATTTCCCTGCACATTGCGGGCAACCCCACCTACTACGTTCCGGGACAAGAATACCATGGTAGGTACCGCACCATCTCCGCGCTCGCCGCCGCCCCGGTGCGCCTGCGAGCGCAGCTTTTTATCCCTTTCCTTCGTCCAAGGGGCCATTTAAACAAGAACCATAACAGTCCTTACCCCAACGTTGCGCTGTCGAGGGAGAGAGAACAAAGTTAGTGGAGAATGGAGTCGCGACTTGGGGCTTATTCTCCACCTCAGGTCCCCTAACGCATCTCCTTAATAATGAGCTGGCGTTTGTGCAAAACGCCTGGAAATTCTTGGGGGTCAGCATCTTTACCCCTCGGTCCCTGTTCTTGCAGCTGGGACGTTGAATGAACCTGCGCTTGTTTCCTTAACCCCAGCACTTGGATTTCAGACCTTTATTCTGCTCCCGGTCTCCCCTGTGGGTCCCCGGCTAGCGTTGGGGCTATCACTGGGCTTCGCACACAGGCTAGTGGCAGATTAAAGCTCGCAGGTGGGGGGCTGCCCAGCGCTGCCCGCCCGCCACAAAGTTACCGCTGCTCGCCAGCCAGGAGTCCCTCTTGTTTCATTCACTGTCAGACAGCCCTCTTGAAACCGAGCGGTTTCCAGCTCTCTGTTCTTTTACAAGTGTCATTTAAAATGTCACAATTGATGATTTTTCTGTTTTCCTCTCTTACTTTTAACCAGGTGCTTGTTGTTAGAATTTCTTTGCGGTGTTTATTAATGACTCTTTTATCTGCGTAGTTTTAATTGCCAGGTAAAGACTGGAAGCCCCGATTTAAAGGTACCATTTAAAAAGGCATCATTATGCAGTCCATCAAAATTAAACATGAATGAAAAAGTAAAATTTAGCTCCAAGAAATCTGAAATATATGTAGTGCATCTATTTGTATTTTAAGCTAGCCAGCTGAATTTGCAGAAAAATAAAAATATTGCATGTTTTCTGTAATTCTGCCCGGACTTCTGAACATCTCACTAATATGGACATTTTAAGCAGTGACAGGCACTATTGAGAATTTCAACACAAAAATACTTGCATTCGACCCAATAGAAACTGATATCCAGAAAGCTCGTGTTCTAGCTAACAATTACGAACATGCAGAAGAGAATCCGTGGGGTGCTGGCATTTAGTTAAACAAGGGTATAAAAACCGTAAGAATCTTTAAGAATTTTCTATTTTAAAAAACATATCTGCTCTAAAATCTTCAGCTTAAATGCTTCCTAGAGGTTGTAAACTGCTTTTACAACTTTCTTGTGGCATGGTGGCAGCCTTGTCTGTAAAGCAGCAGGAGTTTTAATTTGGTGGAATTTTATATATTTTGGATATTTAATCTTCTGTAACCAGTCCCTTCTTCAATAAAAATGCTTACTTCACTCTCTTTCCAAGAACCATCTGGTGCTTTTCTGAGGTGATGAGACTATTTGAGTGGACGGACCAGTCAATATGATGGCAATGCAGATCTAGCCCCAACACTGATTGACTGAGCCTATCTCTGTGGTGTGCCCCTTAGCAAAGGTGCTTACCTGTTACTAGCCCCGGTGGTCTGACATGTGTGATTGTTAGGTTGTGATGGAACACCAGGTGAAGACACATTTCTTTCTCCCTCTGTTTTCCATATCTTTTATAAGGTGCTAGTAGAGAAACTTCAATAAAAATACCAAAATACAATATTCTCTTTACTTTGGCTATAAAGTTAGCAAATAGATGTCAGGCAACAAACGACTGAGTATAATCATTTCTTTAAATTTGAAAAGGCATGTACGACAGAGTAAAAGAAAAGTGTCGTAAGTTGGACATTGGGGGTGGGGGAGGTCACAATGTCCACCACTTTTCTGCTGCCAGTAAAAAACAGAGAAATTTTAACATGTAAGTTATGAAAGATCAAATAAACATTGAAAATAGTGTCAGATTTTAAATTCCTCTGACCTGTTTATCATTTAGATTTTGGAACTAGTTGTAGCTATAGACCTTGGGTAAAACGTTTCCTAGAAAATGTTCTACAAGTAGAAGAAATGTTTAAAAATGAACCGATGCTTACATATATCTCTTTTCCTTTTAGACTTTTGAAAATTAATTTTAAAAATTATTTGGCATTTGTCAGAATTGAACTGCTCTTAGGAAAACTTAACCTAATATACCCCTGTGGTTGACTCATTTTGCTATGTGGTCAAATGGAAGGCCAGTCTGCCCCAAAGTCTACTTAAGCTATGAAATCTGTAAATTGTTAGCTTGAGATTTTATTTCTAGCCTTTTAAATCTTTAAAATGTAGCAGTCATGTCAGGAGAAATCAGTCTTATCTACGATTAACATTGAGCATTTGGGTGAATAGGGTTTGGGTACAGAGCTGATGGATGGTGACTGTTTTTTTTTTTTTTGTTTTTTTTTAACGTAAAGAACATATTGAGATAGAGGTGGTGTGCACAATGACACCTAACAGAGAGCATTACTGTAGATTACTCAGCTGCCCTCTGAGATTGGGCTGTGTGATAGAGCTTGGAGCGTGATGTGGAGTGGCAAATGTCCCTCTAGGATAAATGTGGTTCAAAATTATGGCTCCTCATATGTGTCATGTTTAAAGCTTCCTAGAAAATCTTAGACAAAAATACAGTACTAAAGAATTTGAAGCTTGTGGGTCTAACAGAATCATCGCAGAGTTTTCATATTAAGTAGTTTATCCACCTGTTAGCAGTATGGACAACTATAAATGGTCATGGCTATATCTAATGGGATCTTATCTCTCAGTTAAATGTTGCCATTTAGTATCTTGTTCTCATCTCTCTTGAGACGGCGTTGTTAGTCACAGTGATCGTGATATCTTCCCATGTGTACACCACAGTATAGAAGGCAGTAAATTAGAAAAGTCTTAGGGTTGGAGCTTTTTCTTTTTTTTAAATACAGAATTCTGCCCAACCCCCCACCAATCTTAGGATATGACCAATATCCCCAATGAGGTTTCTTGGCTCTAGACCCAGACTATTTTTGGTAGAATGTTGGCAAATGATGCAAAAATAGGAAATGAGAACCTATATGTGGTCCGGTCAGGTAGCTGTTTCTCTTTTTGGACCACATCTGGCAATTCACTGTTCCTTCTCCTAAGTACTAGGGCAGTGTTGTGAATCATGGAATGGTTGAGCTGGAATCTAAACCCTTCCTCTCCCATGATAATCCCCATTCCTCACCCTCTCTCAGATGTTCGCCTACCATTTTTGCTTGTAACTCCTCCCCCTACCCCTCAATCAAATTTATAGTGGATGTGACTTGTCTGTATTACATTCCCCCACAATTTTACTTATAACTGTACGAAGATGTTTTCTCATTTTTGCTTAAAATAAATTTGGCATCACTGAGCAGGCAGATAATCTATTTGGGGATAGAAAGACTTTTTGTTTTCTCTTTTTATATATTAAATCATAGCTATGTACTTTAATGCAGTCATGGGGATAGAAAGACTTGGAGATACCCATGAAATTATCATGTCAACAAGGACCTGCCCACTTACGAGATTGGCTTTATAAAGTCCTCATCAGAGAGGAGAGGTCAGTCATTAGTAAAAAGCATTGTAGGGCGGTGCCTGGGGCTGAAGGAGTAGGGTGCCTACCTCACATACTGGGGGTGGTGGGTTCAATCCCAGCCCCGGCCAAAAAAAAAAAAAATTGTAAATGAAAGCCAGGCTGGGGAAATGAGTCTGCCCCAAATACTTGAGCTTTGGTAAAACAATATACCTGAATGTCTAAATGAAGTAGAATCCCTGTTATTACCATGGCATAAGGTGGGGGAAGTATTCCGTTAACAGTGAGAGATATGCTATGAAATATCAACTGAGGAAAAAAATTATGTCTTAAGTAGACTGAATTGGTGATACATCATTTCATGATGCTTTAATATAAAAGATTTTACATTTTGTCTACCAGTATCACTATTGGTAGTTTTTTCATGCTAGGTTTCCACTCCCTTGTTTTTAAATCATACTGAGAGGTAGGTAAGAAAATCAATTTCCTACTGCTGAAACTAAACATTTACCTCAAAAAAGGTTTAATCTGTATAAACTATTGAGGGCACTTTAATAATCACCAATATCACTGTAATAATACATGTATTCTAAAATCAGCTAGTTGCTATTTAAAAATCACTATTCATAGGAAATACTATGTAATGACCTTTAAATTCAAGAAAGATGCCTATGTCAGAAAAACATTTTGGAAATACATATATATATTCTAGATATAATTCCTATCAAAGGAATGATTTTATCATTTGATTTAAAGTAATTTGCTAAATGTGGAATATAAATGTCTTAACACAATAACTAAGAAAACGACATGAAGGCTATGTTAACCAGTTGGATGAAAATATTTCAAATTGTACATAGCAACAGCACTCTGTACCCCATGATAGCATTAATGTACACAGATATGATTTAATAAAAAAAAAAGAAAAAGAGAAAAAAAATAATTTGCTATTGGTAAAGTAACTGTGTTGTTGATCAGGTGTATGGTGGTTTATCCTTTGTATCTCCCAGATTCTGGAATCAGCGTATTTAAACTCTCAGAATTATTTGTCAAATGCAATTTACAAGTGAAGTGCAGCTGTGTCCTGCTTGTATCTGACTATGAAAATTGGGCATTTTAAAGCATTTTGCTCTGCTTGTCACATGTTTCATCTTACTCTCTACAGTTTATTTCACACATATTTTACTGATGTGGTTCAGATTGTTTCTTAAATCATATCAATCTTGCCTCATGTAATTTATATTCCCTGTATGTGTTCCACTTCCAATTTTAAATGAAAAAATAAGACCTTTCGAATCATAATTCAAACCATTTCCCCCCAACCATTTCTTTTAGGAAGAAATTCTTTTTCATTCATAGCACCATTTTACTAGGAATTATTTAATATTTTCTGCCAATTTTTGTGAATTTTTATTTTAAACTCATATTTTTATTTTCATTAAATATATTAAAGAATAAAAATGGGAAATTGTATCATTATAATCATAGTTTTCATAGAAATGTCTTATTTCAATACATCTTTCTTTTCATCTTTAAAGACAGATATTTTGAAGAGACCATAAAGTAAATATTATGGACTTCCAAATTTTTTATATATTATTTTGTTCAAAAGACAATATCTGAGCTGTACCTTTGATGTCTTTTCTCCCTCTGGGGAATTGGTCAACTTTATAAATGAGCTGGGAGTCGTGCATCATCAGTTATTTAGCGTAGGTTGCATTTAAGCCACAGTCGTTTTTCTGATTATTTTGAATGTTATTTGAAACTTATCAGTTAC
>NW_003852400.1:4667103-4681831 GCF_000181295.1 Otolemur garnettii
ATTGATATACTCTTGTGCCCACAAACGAAGTGACCTGAGAAGGAAGGATGGTAGTTTGCCAGTCATTGCTGCACTCATCTGAGAATCTCCTCTCTCCCTTTCCCCTGTCCTCACCTGCCTTTTTCCTCGGTCCCCTCATCTCCTAAATTTTCTTATCATCTCTCCTGCTTTGCTTCCTTCCACCCCATGTCACCAGTCCTTGCTTTTCCTCTCCTCTGTCTTTCTCTTACGGTTTCACAGCTCTGTTCCTTTTCTTTTTCTTTTTTCCCTTTTTCTTTCTTCCCTTCATTTTTCCCATTATTATCATCTCTACTCTTCTTTTTCCTCTTCTAACCATAGTATGAAAAATATCAGTACATTTTAGTCAACCATTATATTCATTGGCTATTTGGGAAAATATAGAAATGGGTAGGTAGGCGTGTATATTGGTATTGTAAAAATGATCAGTTTTATCTGTTCATGACAATGTATGCATTTGCCCTTTTAAAATAAATTTTGTGGGTTATTTATTTCAAATAGAAAAGTGGTTCCCTCCTCTTTACACTGAAAAATCTCGTAGAACTCTGAAGCCTATTGTTTGATTCTGAGTTACCTGTTTTAGTTATGTGGTCAACTGCAGAATCTGAAGTTTGAGCACAGAAACGCAGGGGTACATCAGGTGGAAGAGCTTTAGAGATTTGAAAACTGCTTGTGAATTAGTGCAGTTCCCTAACTGAGTACTTCAGGATGCTTCTAGTAAATGGATGAAGACCTGTCTTCATCATGACCTCAAGTCACCTCCTTGACTTGCTGGTCTCATTGGCAAAGCTCATCATCATAGTTCTGTAACTACCAAGTTAGTGATCCTGCCGTTTTAGGCAGCTGGCCCTCAACAGACCTGAAAGGGGATCATTGTGGTATAAGGCAAAGAACACTAAATGGGGAGGCAAGAGAAGAGGTAAAGAAGTGGTTATTTGGGGTATGTAAGTCTTAGAGTCTTTCTTGATCAGAATCCGTTTTATTGTTTTGTATCATTTGGGCTCTAATGTCCATTCCAACTCAAAAGTTCAAAGTTTCTATGGCTAGAAAAGTCCCTGAAAAGAGAAGTCTAGAGAGACACAGTGATGTGGTGGGAAGACGTGTGTGTGTATCTTGCTCTGCCATTTATCAGCTGTATGCCTTCAGCAAGTTACTGATGCTCTCCAACCCTCTGTTTCCTCATTTCTAATGTAGAAGTAATACTATCCATATTCCAGAGTTGCAATTATTAAACAAGGTAAGTGTATAAGTAGCTGACACATAGTAGATGCTTACTTGAGAGTAGTTATTATCATCTGATACAATTGCCCAACTTGAGATAGGATGGCATATACAGATAAGAGCTGTCCACCTCTGCCAGTTCATTGACTGTCTTGTCAATACGTGGCACACTTCAGGGGAAATTCCAGATTGGGTATGTTGATGAGGGTCACAGATACAGGAAAAACAATCAGTGCCTCACCAAATAGGTATTATCAGAAAGTGCTTTCCAGCCAAAATTAAGATGTGACTTGCCTACATTTATAGTTAATTAATATACCTCTAATCCAACCAAAACCTTTTTTTTCAATTTCAGATTAATATAAAGGTATAAGCGATTAGGTTACTAGGTTTGCATTTCTCAGGTAAGATCACTGTTGTAGTTGTGTCTCGCACCCAGGAGATGTGCTATGTACCCTTACATGGTGCCCACTAGGTGGGAGCACACCAATCTCCCTCCGCCCACAGCTTGATTAAATTGAGTTTTCTCATGTGGACGTGTATTTATTAGTCTACTGGCTTCATATTAGTATTGAGTGATTACTTGCTTTTCCGTTCTTGTGATACTTTACTAAGAAGAATGTATCCAACTCTATCCAGGTTAACACAAAATATGTAAAGTCTCCATCTTTTTTTTATGATTGAAGAGTATTCCATGGTATACATGTACCACAGTTTGTTAATACATTCCTGAATTGATAGGCACCTGGATTGTTTCCACACCTTGGAGACTGTAAATTGAGCTGCAATAAACAATCTAGTGCAAATGTCTTTATGATAAAATGATTTTTTTTTCTTCTGGGTAGATGCTTAGTAATGGGATTTGCACGATCAAATAGAAGGTCTATTTTGAGTTCTTTGAGGATTCTCCACACTTCTTTCCAAAGAGGCTGTGTTAGTTTGCAATCCCACTAACAGTGTAAAAGTGTTGTTCCCTTCTTTCCACATCTATACCAGCATCTGCAGTTTCGGGACTTTGTGATGTGGGCTGTTCTCAGCGGGGTTAGGTGATATCTTAGGGGTCCAATCAAAACTTTGTTGGTTTAGCCACTAAATCAAACTTTCCTGTTCCTAAATTGAGTATTTTTCCTTGGTCATAACCAAGGAAATTCACCAAAGTTTTGTGAGTTTAGGTGGTTGTCTAGGAAAGATGCTAAGATAAGTCAAAATAGACATCACTTTATTTACACTGAAAATGATACTTCTCAAGATAAGGCACTGGCTGGCCAGTGCATTCTGTCCGTCCACCTTAGCAAAGGTTATATGGGTTGTCAAATGACTATTAATAGATTGCTTGGAAGCATGGAGTTAGATGATCTCAATGGTAGATTCCAGAATTTGTGGAAGTTTCTCCATCCAACTCCTGTCAGCTGATTTGGTTGACATCTTCTTCCCCAGATAGTGTTGGGAGAAGATTGCCCTGTTTCCAGACTCCATAATGCCTTCTGTTGTGTCATGTATCCATTGTCATCACTGGGACTCCTGTTCTTACTGACTTTGTTTGGATGGACTGTGTCCAAGCAGGCTCCCTGGCTCCCTTGCAGCTCTGTGAAAGTCAGTGATACGAAAAAAGTGGAGGTCTGTTGGTTAGGGTCTTTGGGAAGGTTTTTGATAAATTTTGATAGCAGAGGGGTTCAAGCAAAGACTGGGCAGGCATTTCCTTTTTCCTATTTCTTTTAGCTAGGAGGTGATACAGCTGTCTTGTCACCTTGAAGATAATGACCACATGCTAAGTTTGGTGGATTAGAAGTTTTAAGGGAGCCTGGATCCTTATTTATTTCCTCAGGTAGCAATGCTATCCCTGGAATGATGTGTGAGGAAAATTACTCCTGGTAAGTCATGTTTCTGTGGTCCTAACTGGTACATGTTGCATTGAAACACAGATGGCCCACTGAACGTTAACGTCTATGTCTGTCCCAGTTCTTCTATCTAGTTCTGAATTGTTCTGGTCCCCTCACTGAGTTGCTTTATGTAACCTTGATGTTTCCTAAGATACTTTGACAGTATATTTTCAAAGTATCCCTGGCGTATGCTGCTTTATAGGTGGTAAAGACAGTGAACTTTACGTTAACTTCTCTAGTTATGCTTTGAGCAGGCTACCTGTGCCTGACTGCCAGTTTCTAGAGTTTCTTATATACCAGTGATTTTCAAGTGGTGTTCCATGGCACACGGTGAGAGGATCTTAGGTGTGCCATGAAATTTTTAAAGATCATTAATTACACTATTTTTGGAAGAAGTTCAAATATATTCTTTTTTTTACTCTTTTACTCTTTTTGATCAACAATTTTAGTATTCCACAGAAGTTTAACGATAGGTTCAAGTGTGCCGTGAGATAAAAAAGGTTGAAAAACACTGCTCTATATTCACAATTTATGCTTGTTTGTTTCCCTCACTGAACTTTATTTCCTGGCACTCCTATCTCTTAAAATGCAGAGTCACCATATGTAAATCCTGTTGACATCTAAAATACCTAGATGTGTATCCTGGTGGTGAATGTGAGCTCTGCTCCAACCTTAACCTTGTTTGTTATGCCTGGCTCAGCATCCAGGACCAAATCCAAGCTTGTCATTTCTTTTGCTTGTTACATGTTGACAGAGGAAACAGACACCCCAGTCTTACCTTCAGGAACATGTAATCTTTTAGCTTAGGCCACCTTTGTTATGAATGTTGAGATATCCCATGATCACAGCTCCAATTTTTTTCACACTTCCTTTTCTTGCATAAACACTTCCTGCATTCTCATCCTGCAAAAAAAGTTACATGTTCAGGGTTTGTGATGGAAGACTACGAGGAACTTAGTTGGTGCTAGGCTTTTAGGAAAAGTGGGCTCGCGTTCCCATTCTGAATACTGATACTACCTGAAAAAGGCAACCCGAGGACTTGTGAGTAAATGAATAACAATTACAGTCACAATAGCAAACCCTAAAGTAGCCCTTGATATGTGCTGGGCACTGATCTAAATGTTTTACATGTATTCATGTAATGCTACAAAAACTCACGATGAAGGTACTGTTGTCCCACTTTTAGGGTTGCAGAAACCGAGTCACAAGGAGGTTAACTGTTTTACTCAGGATGTCAAGGCTGCTGTGCGCTACTTCTGTCTGTCTTGCTCCGGAATCCATACATTTAACTGTGCATTTATTTTTAGAAGTGGTGATTATTTCAGGAATGGAAAAATAATAACTAATAAAAGCCATTTTAAGTGAGAGAAATGAAGGATAAATGAAAGCTAATTTTGTTATTTAGAATAAAGATTGCAAAATCAAACCAGAGAGCTGATGTCCATGCCAACAAGACTAGAATTTCATGGGCTGAGTCCATAATTCTTCATCTACACACTGCCTTCCACAGGAAGCACAAAGATATCATCGGGCACACTACTGGCCTGGAAAAGTTAATGTGCCTTCACAATATGATGACAATTAAAAATAAATGATACACAAATTTTATTCAGATGTATTTTTAACATATCAGTAATATAATTTTTATTAAGATTTTGAAGAAAATGGTAAATTTGTTTTTTTTTTTAACCAATAGACCCAAGTAGGACCCAGATGCCAGAGGAGAATTCAAATTTTAGATGGAGAGGGACATTTTAAAAGATAATTGTGGAAATTCATCTGTGTGTAATATAGCCCTCTCATTGGGAAATTCCTGTGTTACCAGCCCGCAGGTACAGCCTGCAAATTTGAGTGATGTGGTTCACAATGAAAGTCCTTAGTAATAACCCAGAGCTTTCTGCAGTCTGACCTCACTGCTCAAAGTTGTGATCTTAATAGTGATCTCAAAACCAATGGAATAACTTATATACTTGTCTTTGTGGAGTTTTTTTTCTTACATAGAACAGATCTTTAAAAATCACTTTCTGTGGAGAATGAGAGAAAAGGAACAACTGGTAAACATCCTCTCTCCTCTTGCCTCCCCCAAATTCCCCTCCTGCATGGAGGACAGGATTCAGGTCTATACGTGATGGCAGCCAGGTGAGGAGGGCTGTCAGCATCTGGTGAGGAGTGTGCCCTTGTCTCATGCTCCGTCAGCATAGAAATGTTTCCTGATTCGTCACTCTAATAATTCCAAAGTTTGCCATTGGATCTAAGTGAAGATCCACTGAATCAGGGAGCAGAGGAAAACCTGTCTGGGAGCTTCTTGATGGGAACCCATAGAAGTTCTCAGAGGATCTGAAAGTAAGCTCATGTTTTCACTAGGAGAGAAAAATTTGCCTCATTGGACTTTAACAACTCAAAGGACAGTAGCTTTTATAAACATGTAGCAAAATAACCTAGGGAAGTTCCACATATATGTGTTTTCTTTTCTCAGGCCTAATAAACCTGATCATTCTCCCTTTAGCATTCTCCGTTGGGCTGTGTGAGGCTGATGCCCTAATGAGCAAATCTGTGAGCCTCAAGGGTGGGTGAAGTAGGAAGTCATAAGACTGCCTCCCTGGTGGTCTGCCCTGATGCAGGTATTAACATTTTTAGAATATTTCTCACGAATATACATGGTTTATGCCGGACTGTCAACAGAAACTGAAGCAGATACTCCCAATACCAAACAAATTGTGAAACACTTTAGACATCCAGAAAACTACAATAAGTGAAGATTCAACATCGGTATCACTGATGAGTACCAAAGAAATAGTCTTCTTTATTCATTGAAATAAAGTACAGATGCAGTGGAGATCAAACTCTTCACAATTGTTGAAGTAATGCTCATTGATTTGACTGGCAGTGCTCAATGATTTTTGCTGATCTGAGCAGATCTGCCGTGTTCTGGCTTATCAGTCGTTCTCAGGTATTTCTACGGTGTGATGTGCAACTCAGAAGCTCCACAAGCATTTAGGAATAGGAAACCCTGAATGAAGTGCAGGCTTGGTTGTCATCCTGTAGAAACAGCTATTAATGGAATACTGTTTGGATTAAAAAGAAGGAAATCTTGTCATTTGTGACAATGTGGATGAGCCTGGAGGACACTAAACCTACATGATTATGCTCACGTGTGGAATTGAATGTTGAACTCACATAAGTAGAGAATAGACTTGTGGTTACCCATGGCTGGGGGCTGGGGAGGGTGTTGACCAAAAGATACAAAATTTCAGTTAAATAGGAGGAATAAATTGAAGAGATCTGTTGTGCAACATGGTGACTATAGTTAGTAACTGTATTTTATGCTTGGTATAAATTTTTTTTTTTTTTTTTGGAGACAGAGCCTCAAGCTGTCCCCCTGGGTAGAGTGCTATGGCTTCACTGCTCACAGCAACCTCCAACTCCTGGGCTCAAGCAAGTCTCCTGCCTCCACCTTCCAAGTAGCTGGGACCACAGGCACCCACCACAACGCCCGGCTATTTTTTTGGTTGCAGCCATTATTGTTGTTTGGTGGATCTGGGCTGGATTCGAACCCGCCACCTTAGGTGTATGTGGCTGGCGCCTTAGCCGCTTGAGCCACAGGCGCCGAGCCTAAATTTTTTTTTTTAATCTTAAAAAAGAGATGTTGGTTACTTTCATTAATTTAAGACAAATAAATTTTTTTTTTATTTGAGTGAGTATTCCTAGTGTTTCCCTTTGGAAATGTTTCTCGGTGAAAGAAATATTTACAATCAGAATTTAAGGATGGTTATTGAGTATTAAGCTTTTATTTTGCCATGGTCTTAGCCTCTAAATTTTTATTTTTACTTAACATGGAAAATTTATCTAACTTGGAAAATTATAACTTTTATTAGCTATCAGTTTGGAGAGTGGCAGGTGTGCCAGGGTCCTGTGGTTGCCAGCAACAGAAACCAGCTCTAGTTAACTTGTACTAATAGAATTTATTATACATTGGGAGGAGATGGGTTAGGGTTAATGTTTGGAAGGCAAGTCTGAACGTTAGACTTAGAGATGATGATGGTGTCTCAAAGAGGAGGGAGTGGACCACTGCTTAAGAATCTTGGTGATAGGAACCAGTGTTCTCTTCCTGATCCAAATCCAGAGTTGGACATCCGTGACCCTCAGCGAGGCCTTCTCTGACCATGACCCCCTTTCTCCCAGGACCCAGTTCCCCTTTGACTACTTTATTTTTCCTCACTTCTGTCATCATTATGTCTGTATTTTGCTGTTTACCTTGTTCCCTTTCTGTTTAGAGCATTTCTAACAGTGGCTCAGACAAAGCAGGTAATAGCAGAGGTTACTATAAGAACCCAGAGTGCAGCTCAGCGCCCGTAGCTCAGTAGTTAGTGTGCCGAGATCCTGCAGGTAAGTACAATGCAAACTATAAATGCCTTACAACCCCAGCAAGGCAGTGGTTTTTGTCTGTTTTGTTTGCTGCCAGTGCCCAGAATAGTGCCTGGCACACAGAAGGAAGGTGCTTAAACATTTTTATTTAATGAATCAATGAGCAAAAATAGCCATTGGGATTCCTGTCTAATATCAGTTATAGTTAAAATTGTTGTCTGAAAGCGGTAGTCCAAAACAGTTAAAGTAAACAAGAGGATCGTTTATAAAGATGGATTTGCTAGTACAATTTCTGAATTTTTCTTCTTGAAGCCATAATAACAATGTTTTCTAAAAAAATCTGAAAACTGTGTTTCTACTTTCCCACCCTCCAACTTACAAAATTCTCATGTCTTCTGTGAGGCTATGCAAGACTATTTATAGTAGTTTGTTGGTTCAGCTTTACTTTAGCTATATGTCAGCATAGCCAAAAAAAGTTCTCATAGCAATTAGTGACTATAATTATTAATAGTAACTATAATAGCTTTTAAGTTCTTTTCCCAGAAACGTCTCTGCGCTGCACCATAAATAAATTTGAAGCAATCTCAATGAATGGGTAGCTAGTTTGTATTTAAATTTTCATCTGAATGGGAATAAGTAATGGGAAGGACAGCAACCAAAATAGCTTGGCTCTTTGCTTCATAGATACGTAACAACCTTACCAAAAACACACAGAAATGGAATGACAGGATTAGAGGTTCCAAACTGTGGATATCAACATGAACGTTTCCAGGAGTTATTAATGAGAAGTGCTCAAATTTTATAAAGAAGATAGAAAAAAAGCTCGCTCTGTTCACAATGTATTTGGATCCTTTAATTTATGAGCCTTTGCATCAGAGGATTTGTGGTGATGGATAGCACACAAGCTCAGGAAACAGCCTAGCTGAGTTCATTTCCAGGCTTTGCATTTTTAAGCTATGTAGCTTTGGATAAGGGACCTCACCTCTCTGTGGCTCAGCTGTCTTTTATAAAAAATAGGAGTGATGATACACGAGGTTGTTTTGAATGTTCAGTGAGATACTGCATGTAAAGTACAAAGCAAAGCCTGGCGCAGAACCTAATGTCTAGTATTATCATTCTTGTAACATACATTTTGATGTTTTTTCCTGTGAGTAAACAGATCTCTATTTATATCACAGGATTTATCGTATTTTCCCCCCATTTTACATGCTTGTGATATTGTCGTTTTTCAAAAATATATTTTGAGAGGCTGCATAATGTTCTTTTGTATGACTGTGGCATAATTTAAAAATTTTTAAATGTTTGACATTTTAGGTGTTTTCATTTACAGACAGTATGATGAATATCTTTGAATGCGTTTCAAAGTCTGGCAAAATTCTAAGTTTTGTTTTTTTTTTTCACCCTGAGTTTTTATATGCGTGTTAAGGTAATTTATGAACAGGTATATCTTTGTGGCTTCGTTCTATCATATGGCTTTTCTGTTTAGAGTCTTAATCAGATACTAAGTTTTCACATAAACATTTTCCCTATCTTATTATATTTTAAATTGTGGATTATAATAACTCATGAGCACTGTTGGTTGGCTGATCTCATTTGTTTATATTTCTTGTGCAGCAAGGGGTTCCTGTAGGACCACACTGGCACTCTGGGTTCTTATAGTAACCTCTGCTATACCTGCTTTGTCTGAGCCACTGTTAGAAATGCTCTTGGAACAACTGTTCGGTGCACTATATGGACTGATTATTCCTACTGATTGCTCTGGTTGCCAGATGCCTTTACTTAAGCCTTCAGGGGACCTTTGCCTCTTTCAACAGGTTTATACTCTTGCACAGAATTCTTTTTGGGATTCTAATATTCTCAAAATTGTAAAACCCAGCGGGATCAGAGTAATTGCTGACATCACGAACATGCTCTTTTGCCAATGAGACCTCTTTTGTGGTGTCAATCATAAAAGCATTTCTATCTAATCTTGTGGCACACACACATCAGCTGTGTGTAAAGCATCTATGTCGTTATCAAAGAAAATATTAACAAGCCAGAAACGGAACACGTAGGAAATGCGAACTGGGCAGTTCTTCCTAATTTAGCTCTCAAGCTTTGCTGGTCTCAGCTCTCATCTTATTTTTTCTTGTGAGCCTCTGTCTGAGAGTGATGCTGTATCTCATCCTGGTGTTCTCTTTTCCTAAGTCTAGTGATGTTGAACTTTAAGAATCCTCAACAGATGATGGCCCCTCTATTCTAAATAGAAACCAGGTGACCAATACCAGTGTGATCAGCCCATACCTCAGCTGCATTCCAGCCCTGTCCGTGCTGCGCAGAGGGACAGTGCCATACCTCTTTGCTCTGTAATTCTAAGAAATACCATAGATTTTGTTTGGAAGATTCTAGAATTTATGAGATCCAGTGAAATGTTCTGATAACGGTCCTCAGGACTGAGCCCTTCCAATGCGAGGGAGGAAACCAATCTCTTACTTGTAAGCAGTCTGTTTTTATCTGCATACGTCTATGTTGACATGAATAGAATGAACTGTTCTTACCGCTGCAGTGGGCTCCTCTCACTTCACTCTGTGTCTTCAGTGTCTTTCCAGGCCAATAAACGCAGAGCAACATCTTCCCTTAGTGCTATTATACATTGTGTGGATGTCCACGGATGTCCACAGATGTCCGCAGATCCCTCTAGTATTCAAGTTTTGGATAATGTATTCAGTATTGCAAGACATTTAAAAATTTATGGTCATTATTCATTCATTGATGCCCAAATACTTTCATAGGATAAACTCCTAGAACTGAAATTCCCAGTTCAAAATTTATTAATACATTAAGGTTATTGATATGTAGTACCATATTGTCCTTGAAAAAGATTACATTAGTGTACATTTTTAACCCCACCAGTTAAGCTATTCTAAAATTTCTTGCCATAAATTTTATTCTAAAAGATATAGCCGGATGTTGTGGTGGGTGTGCTTGCATATACATAACTAAATTCTGGGTGATACTCTTTTTAGTTTTTGATATATCTGTAGTCTTTTAAAAGGTATTTTATAACTTTTATTTTTACTATATTGCTCACTAGAGAGGTTGACTACTTGTGTCTCATTACTGATTTTGTGTGTGTTTATGAATTATCGGTTCAATCCTCTACTTACAGTTATCATTATTGTTTAGCTGGCCTGGGCTGGGTTCGAACCCAATAGCCTCAATGTATGTGGCTGGCCCCTTCCCCACTGAGCTCTGGGCGCCACCTGGGAATGCTATTGATTTTTATGAATTTTGTATGTAGACATCTTACTGAACTCTCTGAATGTTTTCAAAAATAATATTGGGAGTGGCACCTGTGGCTCAAAGGAGTAGGGTGCTGGCCCCATATACTGGAGGTGGTGGGTTCAAACCCAGCCCCAGCCCTGGCCGAAAACTGCAACAAAACAAAACAAAAACAAAAATAATACTGGGGATTAATTTTCTATATTTTTAATAAATATTTCTGAGACACAAAACGAATACGTGGAGGAGGAGGATGGAGAAAAGGGCAGATTGTATACAAACCAGAAAGGGGCCACAACAACTTAATTTTACATCTTTTTTTTTTTTTTTTTAAGAGATAGAGTTTTATTTTGCTGCCCTCGGTAGAGTACTGTGGCATCACAACTCACAGCAACCTCCAGCTCTTGAGCTTAGGTGATTCTCTTGCCTCAGCCTCCCGAGTAGCTGGAACTACAGGCACCCACCACAACACCTGGCTATATCTTTTTGAATAAAATTTGTTTCCAACAGGTCATAATGGCAGGAAATTTTAGAATAGCTTAACTGGTGGAGTTACAAAACCCCAGCTAAGGGCTGGGTGTGGTGGCTCACTCCCATAATCCCAATATTTGGGGAGTTCAAGGCAGGACGATCACATGAGCCTAGGAGTTTGAGAGCAGCTTGAACAACATAGACCCCATCTCTACAAAATAATTAAAAATTAAAAAAAAAAACAAAACCCTCACCCCAGACTTTTTATCTTGAAAGCATATCTTTTGTGAATGCAAAAATATCCTCCGTTTTATGGAGAGGAATGCAAGGATGGTAGGAATGAATGCTCATAACAGACGTGATGTGACAACAGCTGTTTCTGGTGATTGACCCTATCTTTTAACCTCTAAACCCCTTGTGGAATTAATTCATTTTGGGGAGAAACTTGTAAGGGAGGAACTAATATTATACTTTCTCTTTGTTAGAGCCATGGTCTCACTCTGTCACTCAGGCTGGAGTGCGATGGTGCATTCATAGCTTGCTGCAGCCCCGAACTTCTAGGCTCGAGGGATCCTTCTTTTTCAGTCTCCTGAGTTTCTGGGAGCATTTACCACCACACTAGGCTAATTGTTTTTCATTCTTTTGGAGATGGGAGTCTCATTACGTTGCCCAGGCTGATCTTGAAGACTTGACCTCAAGTGATCCTCCCAGCTTGGCCTCCCAGAGTGCTAAGATTACAAGTGTGAGCCATTGCTCAGCCCATATCAAATTCTTTCAAATGTTTCAAAGTTGTGTTTATAATTATTTTTGGTGATTATTAGGCAGGATTAAAAATTTAACATCCTTGAGTATTTCTGTATGATCATTTTTAAAAAATGTCATTTTTTTTTTGTTTGAAACAGAGTCATCTCTCACTTGGTCATCCCTGGTAGAGTGCTCTGGCATCATAGCTCAAACACTTGGGCTAAAGTGATCCTCTTGGGTCAGCCTGTCAGGTAGCTGGGACTATAGGTGCCCTCCACAAAGCCTGACTATTTTTAGAGACCAGGTCTTGCTCTGGCTCTGGCTGATCTTGAACTTGTGAGCTCAGGCAGTCCACCCACTTCAGCCTCCCAGAGTGCTAGAATTACAGGTGTGGGCTTCAGCACTTGGCCATAAAAAGACATCTTTTCAAGGGTTCTGTTTCCATCTTTTCTAACTGGCTTATAATAGTCTAGTACCTCTTATTTTTATTTGCAAATGGATTGTAGGAATAGCTTAGAGACAAGAATTGCGAGGTGGTTAGATTACATTTGAATAAGGAGGCAGTAATAGCCTTTGTCTTGTTGGATCTTTCATTGAAGAGATTTCATTCTTTATTGAGAAGATTTCATTTCTCTTTCATACTTACCTTTTAAAATTTCTTTCATGCTTTTTAGTTTTCCTTTTTTTCTTCTCCCTTTCCTCTCTAAATTATGTATTTCTTTTAAAGGTGATTCTCCAACTTTTCCTTGTTTTCCATCTTAATAAAACATACAATTTGGGATAAACTGTATTAGGAAGGAAAACTCCATAGCTGTAGAGACTTGTCCAAGTCATCCTACGGCAGTGGTTCCATCTCATCTTGAAGGGCTTTGATTAGTTGTATGAAGAACGTGTTTTTGGTGGCTCTGTCTGCAGTGGGACCATTTGCTCATTGCTGTCACATAATGGGTTCCTCTGGTCCTCCTTCCTTTCTCACAGGCCACCAACTAGTCCTCAGACTTGGATGTCAAACCAGTTGATGCAAGGGCACTCAGATTTCCCGGTGCATCTCTGAGATACCCAGTACAGTCTTCTTCCAGTTCTATTGTTTCTGAGTTCAAGTTCAACTGAATTTTATTGTTAATTCACTGCCACAAAAATATAAACGATTTAAAGGAGGGGATAAATACATCAGTTTGTTGATTTTTGAGCCTCGGTTAAGTTGTTCCACAAGTGAAACAAAAACAAATCAAAATTTGTCCTAGGATTCAGATTGAAAAGAAACACATACCAAAATATTTCTCAGATGGTTGTTGCCAACCACAACTTCATGATTTAATTTAGAATTTTTTTTTAAATTTAGTTTATACGAGAAAGATAATAGCTTAGGAAAAAAGTGGATTGATTTTTCATATTGAAAATCCTAGAAGAATAGTTGTAGAGTATCTTTAAAAATCTGTTTTCTCTCACAGTTGTCATCATTTACCTTAGTTAGCCAAGGACATAGGCGCCTATAACAGCATGTCTTCTATTGTATTTCTTGCACAAGCAACGTTTTAAAGCCCCGAATTCATTAGCACTTTGCTGACCAAACACACAGTCTGTACGTAGTCCCACTTACAGAAATTCATCTGCCCTAACAATTCACATATCCCTCTTGTGCCCACTCTCCTCCTGGAAGCACTAGCCATCCATAAAAGCTTGTCCAAGCTCGTTAGTGATTTCTGAAGACGAAAGTTAGCTTATATGCGAGCACCTTAACGCGGTGCTCTGTATTAGTTACATTGACTTTGCCATTTCTGATCTTTGGAGAACAGTTTTGCAGTACCTGTTCCCACATACATGTATAAGGAAGGATACGGGGGCCAAACCAGAGCCCACTAACTTCGCTTATTCACAGGCATCTTCACAGCAAACACACACATGCACACCCATGGGCAGGAAGAAATAACTACATACGGTAGGCACATTTAACATAAACTTTATTTTTTTTCCTTAACAGTCACTCTTATTTAGAGAGGATTCTATTATCCATTCATTGATTTCTTCATTCTATCACCAAATATGCCAGATACTTTCTGTCCTTACGTTGCAACCAAGATGGGGGGAGTCAGAAAATGAGAAGATAAATAAATACATGGCATGTTAGGTGAGATCAATAAAGCTGGGGAGGAAAAAAAAGCAAGGAAGGGTGCCAGGGAATGTCAGAGGTAGGGAGGTGAGGAGGAAACCCCCTTCCCCATTCCCCCTTCCCCCAAGAAAAAGGTGAAATATGCATAAAGTTCTGAAAGAGATGTGGGACAGGGCTGTACAGCTATGTGGAGGAAGAGTTTTCCAGGCAGAAGCAACAGTAAGCACAAGGGAAACTGCCTCTCTTTGAGCGACAGCAAGGGTGGACAGTGTGTCTGCACCTGAAGGGGGCAGTGGAGGAAGGGGGGAAAGTTGGGGAAGGACAGTCTCATGCACCTTTGCATGGACTTGAGTGAAAGGCAATGCTTTTGACGGATTTTGAGCCAAGAAGTGATATCATCTAATATTCACTTTTTAAAAAGATCATGGTGGTTGCTGATTTGGGAATGAACTACTAAAAAAGGGTGGGTCAGGGACAGAAGCAGAGAGACCAGTTAGGAGGCTTTTGTAACAACACGCTTGGCAAATGATGGCAAGTAGGACCAGGGTGCTATCATGTGTGAACTTGTTGAAGGAGGGTTGGGTGGGGAGAGAGGGGAGTTAGGCTGGCTTCAAGGGTTCCAGCTTGAGCAACTTGAGGCATGGGGCTGTTCATTGCA
>NW_003852400.1:4682399-4687704 GCF_000181295.1 Otolemur garnettii
ACACACACATGTGCAGATAATTGTGCATAGACCTCACAGCAGAGGAGATGTTTCCATCCTGTGCTCTTTGGTGAGAGGTGGAGTCACCTGGGTGGCTGAAGACAGTGAGTGGCAGAAATTACCCTTGGGGCTGCTTCATTCACACGGGACCAGAAATGTTCTGCCACATATGTGGATTTTCCTTAAATGTTCAGGAAATCAGTCACAAATCCTTCACTCTTGTTTCAGGAATCCTAGCCCCTGGATCTTACTATCTTTCCTTGCGTAGAGAAACATGTACTGAACCTGCACAAAGCTTTCGGTTGCAGAGCGTGACCCATCCTGGGTCCTGCCTCTGGGAGCTAGTGCGCTCAATCACCAGCTGGGGAAGGGCGACTTGTCCCAGGGGAGAAGAACGTTCCCTGACTACTCGTCCACACGGGCACTTCTGGGTACTTCAGGAGCATTATCCTGCTTCACTCTGTCCTTTCATGCCCACAGCCCAGGACTGAGGTGCAGTCACTTAAATTCCTTGCCTTAGGTCTCATCAGCAGGATCGGTAGAGTAGAGTTGGGAGTTAGGCGTCACACAGCTCTCCAGGGCCCCAGAGCACGTTTGTCCCTTGACACACACTGTGTGCTGGCCAGCAGAGCCGAGTGTGGGAGAGGTGGAGTCCACCACGGGGCATCCGAAGGGGTTGGTGTCTGCAACTCCGCACTGTCCTCCTGTGTGTGCAGCTCTGTGTCCCCAGTGCTCCGGAGATAACTGGGCAATATGTTATTATCCTTCAGACCATTAGCAGTGCTTTTTCAAATCCGCTATTAAGGTACATATTTTGCCTTCATGAGGATTTTCTACAGATTTAATGTGTTTCCTCTCTGTCTCACAGACATGTGAGGATTACGTAGCCAGCAATCCAGGAATGACAGAGAAATCTCAAACGCCCCCTCTGAAGATAACCAGATACATGTAAAGCTGGCCCATCTCTGCCTTCTCTCTGCCACAGCCTTGTGTACAGGTTAAAGCAGACACGGAACAGCGTTTTATAACGTGTCCCACATGTGTTCAAGGACTGCTGTGATGAGTGAGTCCCCCCTTAGAATTGGATAACTTTTTATTATTGTTAACATCCAGGGCATTTATTTGTCTAATTTCAATCCCTGAGGTAATTATGGCAGCTCCACTTTTTCTTGTTCAGCAAACTTAATATAAAAAGAATAATTTGTTTTCCTTCATTTATTAATTTTCTTCTGGAGTGCTGAGATGAGTTGAAAAAGTCTTTTTTCACTTGAGACAGATTTCCACATAGTTCTCTCTCTCTGTTTTCTTTTTCTCAACTCAAGGGACCTGAGTTCCAGAAATACTTCCAATGAGAATGGCTTGATGAAGCCAAGGCAAATACCCAGTGTCCCTCTAATTATTTATTGGCCACAGGGGTCACTTGTCCTTCCCTCTTCACTGCCAGTTTTTGTTTTCTGCTTTGTGATAAGATTCTTAGTCTCTTGTTACCTGAGCTTATGCCTCCAGTTCCAGATGTGAAGTGTTAATCTTCTCTTTGGCTTAGAGAATCCCCAGACACCAGAAACATCCATTCATCCTCCCCTGCTTTTTTCTTTTTCATGCTCCTCTGTGACTGTCATTCCTAAGCACAGGTTGTAAAGTTGCCAGGATGGTTCTCTTTTAACACTCCAGTGATTTCCATTCTTTATTTTTTGTCCAGGACAGCAGTATTTGCCATCTACAGCTTCATCCTTAGCGTATCTACTTCCGTTTCAAGTCTACATGGAAATTTTTAGCACTTCTAAGCCTTCTTAAATCCTTGCTAATAATCTCTTTTGGGAGAAGCTATGAACATGGTTTTTTTTTTTTTAGTATAATACACTTTTACATCCTCTCCTTGTTAACCAAGCTTCTATCTAAAGATTATCGTCTATCAATATGATTCCTAATTAAAAAGTTTTAAAAAGTAGCCCAAAGGAGAGATTTTCTCCTAAGACTGTTTTTTATTATGCCCAGAAGTCATGCTAGAAGGAAAAACTTTTCTCTTGGACTGATTAGAACTCATTCATAAGACTTTCATGTTTCTTCAATTCTGTTTGGCTTTATCCTGACCTCTCTTTCCTTTATAGGAGCTTAATCCAGTAAGTTTGTTACTTCATTTCTTTATTGAACATTGAACATTAAAATCTGTTTTACTGTAGTTGTACATTTTTCAGGGAAGCTATTCATTTTAGGTAGTGGCTTTTCTAGGCAGAGGGAGACTCTCCTGCCTACCATCAGCATAGTAAGTCGAGCTGACATTGCGTCTGAGTCTTTGAATGTGCCCAAGTGACTGCCTGGGGTGTAGGACTTTACGGTCTATGAGGAACGTAGATACAGCAGTAGATAGAAGGTGAACTAACATGGGAAAACCCTATTACAGCTTCAAACACATTAATGCCAGGTAAAATATGACAGAAATTTTCTAAAAAGTGCATAGTTGAGCTCAAAACAAATCAAAGGAAATCTTTAGATGCCAGGGGAGAGGAAGAAGCCAAAGACGTGATAGTTAGAAAGAAAGGAAGCTAAAGAAGCCTGTGGTGGCTCGTGAACCTGACATGCCTCAGGAGCTGAGGTTTCTAACAGCAGAATCAAGGCTTCAGGCCCCTACACATGAAAGAAAAATGGATCTGAGCTCTCAGAGCAAGGTCTGAAACTGGGAGGGGGTTTTCCTGTCCTTCAGGAGGACCAGAAAATTCTGCCCATCAAATTTGCCATGTGACACGGAGGTAGGCTTTTTGTTCTGGTTCTTGGGCAGAATAGAAGGTGATCTGAAGAAACAAAAACCAGAGTGTTTTACACGTCGGTGGGAGCCTTCACGTGCACCACTTACCATCAGAAACCGGAATCAAGAACGTGAGAATAGCAACACTGCTATATCCAGTCTGCGTTCCAGGGTGCAGCAGAGAAAGCAGATACAGTATTCAAAGGCATAATAGTGGAGCATTTGAGAAAATTGTTAAGTCCTAGGATTGAAAATAACATTGAGTAGGATTAGTTTGGATGGTGTAGGATCACAAGAAATTACCAAGTCACAGCCATTCCTCAGCCACTGGAGAAAATAGTCTTAAGTAATGGTGGGAAAGATTTTTTTTTTTTTTAAGACTGAGTCTCACTATGTTGCTCTCAGTAGAGTGCTGTGGCATCACAGCTCACAGCAACCTCAAATTCTTGAGCTTAAGCAATTCTCTTGCCTCAGCCTTCCAAGTAGCTGGGACTACAGGTTCCTGCCACAATGCCTGACTATTTTTTGTTGCAGTTGTCATTGTTGTTCAGTTGGCCCAAGCTGGGTTTGAACCCACCAGCCTCGGTATATGTGGCCAGCACTGTAACCACTGTACTACAGGTGCCGAGCCAGAAAAGATTTAATTAATTAATTTTTTATTCATATTTATTTTTGAGACAATCTCACAATGTCGCCTTTGGTAGAGAGCTGTGGCCTCAAAGCTCACAGCAACCAACAACTCTTAGGCTGGAGCGATTCTCCTGCCTCTGCCTTCTAAGTAGCTGGGACTACAGGTGTCCACCACAATGCCTGGCTATTTTTTTTTTGGTTGCAATTGTCATTGTTGTTTAGTAGGCTGGGGCCGGGCTCGAACCCGCTACCCTCCGTGTATGTGGTTGGCGCCCTACTCACTGTGCTACAGGTGCTGAGCCAGAAAAGGTTTTATTTATTTATTTATTATTCATTTGAGACAGAGTCTCACTATGTCGCCCTCGGGAGAATGTCGTGGCTTTGCAGCTCACAGCAACTTCCAACTCTTGGGCTTATGTGATTCTCTTGCCTCAGTCTCCCCAAGTAGCTGGGACTAGAGGCGCCTGCCACATGCCCGGCTATATTTTGGTTGCAGTTGTCATTGTTGTTTAGCAGGCCTGTGTCAGACTCGACCCTGCCACCTTTGGTATGTGTTTCCGGTGCCCTACTCACTCACTGAGCTATGGGCACTGAGCTGGAAAAGATTTTATTTTTACTCATCTTTAATTTCTAGAGTCTTCCTAGCCTTCAGGGAAATATATTAAAAAATCTCTTAGGAATGCCATAAGATCATAAGAGAATTTTGAGCTGAAAAACATTTTGTACGTCATTGAACCTACTTCTGTGTTGTAGTATATTAAACTGAGGTCCAGAGAAAGTAGTTGTGTGACTCAGTGTCTCATGAGTAGGCACAGCTACGGCTGGAACCCCGGCTTCCTGCTTAATGGTTACTTGTTTAGGAATGAATAAATAATATGCCAGTTGAAAAATAGAAGTAATTGATTCCCGTTGTATCTGCCTGTGAGGTTGAACACCGGGTGTGAGCTCTTGGCTGATAGCTTTTGGCCAATGGCCTTTGGCTTTCCTCTGTAGCTAAAACCTTTATGGTGTTGAGTTTTTTTTTTAATTTGCTAATTGAGCTTCTTTAAATTTCTCTTCCATGGCTTTGGCCAAGTGTGGTGGCTCACACATATAATCCCAGCACTTCAGGAAGCCTGGGTGGAAGAATCACTTGTGGCCAAGGGTTGAGGCCAGGAGTTTGAGACCAGCCTGGGTAACATAGTGAGACCTTGTCTCTGCAAAAAAATAAAAAAATATAGCCCACTGCGATGGCATGTGTCTGTAGTCTCTCTGCTTGGGTGCCTGAGACAGAAGGGTCACTTGAGCCCACGAGGTCAAGGGTGCAGTGAGCTATGGTCATGTCACTGCACCCCAACCTGGGTGACAGAGCGACATACTATCTCTAATTTTTTTTTTAATTACTATACTTTTATAAAATCAAAATAAAAAATAAATGGCAACATTTATTCTTATCTGTATGCTGTGAAGTATTGCAGATTTAGGTTGTATCCAAGATTAATAACTCCTCATAATTTCTGCTTTGGCTTACTAGGACACAAAATCAGATCTTGCCTATCCAGATTTAAATACTTCATGAAAGTATTTATACCTCTGGACCCAGAGGTATAAATCATTCTAACGCACAAGACGAAAGGAAAGCGGAGATCCAATTTGTGCAATCAAAGTGGCTTTTATTCCACCTGGAGTGCAGGTGGGGTAAGATTCCTGACTAGGGAGAAATCCACACGTGGGCTATAGTGGACAGGGATTTAAAGGGTTACGGCAGCCAGGATTGGTCTGTCCGTAGCTTTACCTGGGCGGGACAAGGTTAGGAAGGCCTGAGTTGGTCTGTTCACTATTTCCTGGGTTGCAATTGTAGACAATACTTACAGTGTTGTTCAGTATCCCCAGGTTTAAACAGTATAAGGATTTAAAAAATAATTTTCTGACTTTTGAATATAAAGGGGTCTA
>NW_003852400.1:4687724-4689057 GCF_000181295.1 Otolemur garnettii
GAAGATCTCCTTAAAGCAGATGTCTGTAGAAAAACCCCTAACCAGTACCTAGAAAATATTAGCACTGCCAAAATATAATTTGTTACGAGTGCTTTGAGCGAAGCTGTGGAGAAAACTGAGTGTTGCTAGCGTTTGAATCGTATTGAATCATATTATCTTAGTTGCCCTGAGTCCTTAAGATGTTCCCTGGTGAAGAGTACAATAAGCTGTACATGTGGACACAAAACAAGGTAAGGAATGACAGCCCTTCCACTTATTATTATGAGTTTTAGGCAGGGCAGTAGTTTAGCTTTTTCAATAAACTGCAATAAATATGAATTCAGGATACTTTCAAGAGTTTATCTTCCTTGGGAAGCCTTTCTTACCCTGGTTTTTTCCCCTGTGGTGCTGATCTTGGAGCAGATATCCCTTTGAAGTCAGCAGGAATCTTGGCACTTGAGTCAACACACAGCATGAGAAAAAGAAAGGGAGGAACCAGGCGTTGGTGGGTAGTTCCCACCAGAAGGCGCATTGGTAGGTGAATGCAGTGGTGGCCGTCACATTATAGTGAAGTATAAAATCATCTAACAAGGACGGAATGAAGGAAATACCTTTTAATAAGGCCACAGCCCATTTCCATGTTAAAATATCATTTTCCCTGTTAGTAAAGATAGAATTAAAAACAAAAAGCAAACGGCACTTTATAAGAATATTTTTTCATCTTTCTGTGAATAACCTGAATCTATCACTTTGATAATCTAATTATAACATTTGTTTATAGTATGCTAATTTTATATCTGAATGTACATCTTATAAAGTCCATGTTGAACTTAGTCTCAAGAGTATTTGGGAATTCTAGTATCTCAAGTCTATTTCATTCTGTATCACTGTTGCTAAAACCTTAATTCAAAAGGCTTACAATTGGGAAATGAGTGCCAGTGAATGACCAGGCAGGATGTATGAAGAAAAGCTATTGAAGTCTTTTCCCAGTAAAGGAAAATGGGAATAAATAACTTGTGCATAAATATGCACACACACATAGACACAATCACATTGTACCCCCATTCACACACATACTCTCCCTTTCACACCATTCTCTTCTGAAGTGTTTGGTTAGGAGACTCTCCCCAGCATACCTGGCAACTGCCCTTAATAATTAGAAGGGAGAAAAGCAAGAGGCAGGTTATATAAGGCCATAAGTTTTATTTATTTTTTACCAAAAGAAATTCACTACAACTGCTAGTTGATTACATCACCATTTGGGTTAAATTGTCATATTTAATACACATTCTGGCTCTGTGCCTGTGGCTTAAGTGGCTAAGGCACCAGCCACATACACCTAAGGTGGCAGGTT
>NW_003852400.1:4689369-4690202 GCF_000181295.1 Otolemur garnettii
TAGACAATACTTACAGTGTTGTTCAGTATCCCCAGGTTTAAACAGTATAAGGATTTAAAAAATAATTTTCTGACTTTTGAATATAAAGGGGTCTATATATGGGTTTTTAGTGAATATCTCCATAATCCTTTATATGGGAAAGAGACTATTTGAAATCTCCATTTACTTAATATGGGTTTATACATTTGGGGTCATTTCCAGTGACATATTTCAAGACCCCAGAGACTTTCTTACAGTATCATATTTACAGTGAGAGAGAGGGAGGATTTAAATTAAGGTTTAAAGCAAGGTTTATATAATGTATCAGGAGGAATATAGATTAGTTGGAAATTGAAAATGAAAGTTGGGAACTAATGATTAAGTACCAAAAATGTAATATTTCAAAATAAATACAAGAAACAAACATTTTAAATAAATTCATTTAAAATGAATATCGTGCAGTATAGCTGCGAAGTTAAGAATCGTAGAGCATGCTGTGTAGCATGCAGCCGACATCCTGTCATTTTCCTGTTGCCTGACTTGGTAGAATGAAGGATGAGGTGAAGAATCCAATTTCAGGTTCTCACTGCTTCCTGTGCTCTCCCCTTTCTTGCCTTAATGTTCACCAAATAATTACCAAACAAAATCAAAACAAAATGGAACAACAACAAAACCACTGGCTTTAAACAAACCCTAAAAAGCAGTACGTATCAATAGCACATAGCCTAAATTATTTTGGGGGGACTAACTTGGTAAATGTCATAATGAAAAGATGTTTGACTCCTCAAATAAGAACTGATAAGTGAATATAAGTCCATTAGACTTTTATTTTATTTTAATTTTATTATTATTAT
>NW_003852400.1:4690222-4698114 GCF_000181295.1 Otolemur garnettii
ATCCTTCCACCTCAGCCTCCCTAGTAGTTATGACTATAGGTTCACACCACTATGCTGGGCTAATTTTTTTTTATTTTTGTAGGGATGAAGTCTTACTGTGTTCCCTGGGCTGGTCTGGACCTCCTGGCCTCCAGAGGTCCTCCTGCCTTGGCCTCCTAGAGTGCTGGGATTGCAGGTGTGAGCCACCCAACCAGGCCCCATTATATTTTCAAATTTAGGGGCTGAAAAGTGAAGGAAGGGATAGAAATAGATGATTATGAGAGTTAATTCATATATACACAAATGACATAGTGAAACTATTTTCATGGCAAGGGATGTTGGAAGATTTGATAAGAAAAGTTTTGGCTAACTCAACTGCTTTGAATCATGGAATGTTAGACTGAAAGGAAGATCTCCTTAAAGCAGATGTCTGTAGAAAAAATTGAGATGAACATAACTCCCACCTAGCTGAGTGTGTTTTATTAGTGCTGTGATTGGTGATAGGTGCAGTATCCAAAGTAGTCATTACATAATGACAAAACAGTTATAAGACTTAAGAACATGGTATTTATTTCCCTTTCAAAATGTCCTGCTTATCGTCTTTTACTTATCTCCTCCTATTTTTGTTCACATATAATTCAAAGGCAGTATCAATATGTTATTTGTTTAAATTAAATGTACTAGACTGTTAACTTACAAACTAGTTGGTGCAGGTAGTGTCAGATTTCTAGTAAATCTAATTGCTGGTAAACCTGAGAGGGGACTGGGAAACCTATTGATTTTTTAAAAAAGCAACAAAAAGCAATTATAATGACAAAGCACTGAGATCTTTTTATGCTGAATAGCATTTCAGTGTTATTTATATAAATTTTATTTTCAGTAGTATTTCAGTAGTCTTTTTAATACAGAAAGGGGCATCAATTATCATGGCATTATCTAGTGTAGGAGAGGAAATGTCTTCTTGAAAACTGACCTTTAAGAGCCAAAGGTATGTGTAAAAAAAAAATAGAAAAGATTCAGAATGTTCTTCTGATAGTAGATGGCACTAGGAAATATATTTACATAACTAAAGTGGATGTTAAAATCACTTAGTAATATTTGATTGATGTCTGAAATATTTGGTATTTGTCTTAAGTTTACATGTTTGCATACATACGGGCAAACTCTCAGGAGCCACTTTAAAAATCATATCTATAATTAGTGTTTAATATGTCTTTTTGATATTCATGTGACTGAATTTCTCATCTTAGTTTATTATGAATTATTTAACATGGACTAATTTATTAGTAGATTTACTTATATATATTAATATATTTCTTGAAGTTTTATTTTAGGATACAGTATATTTTACAGAATCTCATTAAATTATAATATTAATTATTACAAATTTGACTATTGCAGAGAATATGTACAATGGTCTGAATGTTTGTATTTCCCTGAAATTCGCATATTGAAATCCTAATGCCCAAGGTTATTGAATTGGGAGGTGAGGGCCTTTGGGATGTGCTTAGGTCATAATGATAGTTATGAGAATCTCATGAATGAGATTAGTGTCCTTGTAAAAGAGGCTCCATAGAGCTACCTAACCTTTCTACCATGCAAGGATACAGCAAGAAGGGCCCATCTAGGAACCAGGAAACAGGTCTTCATTGGACACTGAAGCTGTCAGAGCCTTGATCTTGAACTTTCCAGCCTCCAGGACTGTGAGAAATGAATTTCTATTGTTTATAAAGTACCCTGTTTGTGGTATTTTGTTACAATAACCTGAATAGACTAACATGGTTTCCTTTAAGATATATATGCCAAAACTGTATATAAGTTGCCTTATTTTGTATTTTGACACAGAAGTATGAATTCAGTCCATTGAACTTAATGATTATAATGGTTATGGGCATTAGAAGCACTAGGCATTAATACACTGTTACATATACTTGTCGATGCCTTTGTATGTCTGTTCTGAATTTGCTTTACTGAAGAAAAAGTAGTTATTCATCCACTGAAAATTATCATATTTTATATTTATTGTTTGTTGTAGTTTTGATATATAAATAGAAATTAGCTTATTTTGAAAGAGGAAAAAGGTCATTTCATGCTAAAAATATTAATGTGAAAAGGTTATAAATTTCAGAGGAGCAAGAGCCATTGCTACTATAACTCTCTAAACTATCATTGACATTGTAAGATGTAACTTTTAATAATAAATAATACATGATAATTTCTCATGTTAATGTCCTGTATGCACCAGAGTCAAATTGCAGCTCCACTGGAAAGATACATTTTTTTATATTTTATAACACACAGTGTTTTACTATGTCACTACATTCATTTGCTAGGCCTGCTGTAACAAAGTATTATAAACTGGCTTGCTTAAAACCCAGAATTTATTGTCTCTCAGCTCTGGAGGCTAGAAGTCCAAAATCCCAGGGCAGGTTTGATTCCTCCCGAGGGCTACGAGAGCACGATCTGTTCCAGGCCTCTGCCCTTGCCTGGTCGATGATGTCCTTTCCATGTTTGTTGATATCGAATTCCTTCTACCCATGTCTATCTCTGTGTTCAGATTTTCCCTTTTTTTAGGGATAACAGATTTACTTTTACTTTATTGCCCCTGAAAAGCCCCTATCTCCAGATAACATTACACTTTGAAACATTGGGAATTTAGGACTTCAACATATGAATTTTGGGGAAGACCCCACAGTTCAACCCATAGTAGTTAACCATTGTTTTGTATATGATGCCCAAAGGTATTTCCTTGCTACATACAGTTCAAGGAACTGAATATGTTGTAAGATATAATGAATCACAGTTAATTTCCTTGAGATTTCTAAATGATAGAAGATACGTAGGCATAAAATTTCATAGCTAGTATTGAATTTTTAAATGCCAACGTTAGTTTTAAACTGCCTGAGAGGACTTGGAATGGTTGGATTCATTTGCAGGGATATCATTCTATCGCTGTAGCTAGTGTTTAGAAGATTTACCAGACCAACATGCAAACACTAATATTTTGTATTACCTAAAATGCCTTTGGCAGACCACTTAACATTTTTCTGGGGGAGTTCATGAAAGCCAGATTTTTAGTAAGCCTCTGCAAATAATTCATCATAGATGAAAGGCAATCACATCACACAAGCACTTACTTTTGTTTATCGTGAATGCTTTCGTTGTTATTATCTTATTGCGTCTGAGATAAATGTGTTGAGAATTTTATTCAAAGCTTAATGCATTACAATCATGTTTTCCCCTAACATATATGTCACCGTAGATTCCATAAGCAGAATTCTAAGAAATATATATTAACTCTGTTGTTATTCAGTTGTAAGACATACTGAATTGTAAAAATTTCAAGAGACTGTAGAAGCACTAGCATTAAATATTAAACATTTAAATGAGGAAGTGCTGATTAATTCATAATATTCTGAGCAGCTCATGAATGTTTAATACTCATGTCTTGCCTTGATTGGATATTATTTAACTGAAACCATGGTCACTGTAGAACTGCTCGGTTACTATTTTTAATTGCAGGTTCAGTTTACCAAATGACTAATTTTACTTTAGGTAAATACGGTTTTGAATTTCCCACCACTTTCTGTTCACTGTTTCATAAACTAGAACAGAATGAAAAATTAAAGGTTAATAATAACTGTTCGCATTTAAACTATAATTAGCTTCAAAGGTAATAGTTAAGATTAAGTTTGCATCGTCTTAATAAACTGAAAGTACCTGAGTGGTGACTGTACATTGATTTTAGTTTTTAGGTGGTCTGTTACCATTCAATAGGTATGACTCAACACCTATTATGTGCTCAGCACTGGGGAAACAGCAGCAGTGAACAAGGCATCTCAGTGCTTCATGAGGCTTATGAGGGATTAGGGACTGAACAAGTAATTACAGTCATGAATCACTTGGTGAGGGGGATAGGTTCTGAAAAATGCATCATTAGGCATTGGTGTGCTGTGTGCACACCAATAGAGTGTAGTGTCCGTATACACAATAGGCGTCCTTACTGCTCCCAGGCTGCAAACCTGTAGAGCATGTTACCATACTGAATCTTGTAGGTGATTGTAGCACAGTGGTATTTGTGTATCTAAACATAGCTTAACTTAGATAAGGTACAGTCAAAAGACAGTATTATTATCTATGTCACCTGTCATACATGCTGTCTGTCATTGACCAAAACATCATTATATGGCACATAACTGTACTCAAATAATTAATTACAATACAGTAAGTGTTAAGCAGGAAAAGTGTGAGATTCTGTGAGAACATTTAATGGAGTTTGTAATCTGATCAGAGGGGTTAGAGAAAGCTTTATTGAGGAAACACAGTTTTGATGTGGCTCATAAGCAGAGTAACTGTGGACCAGCAGAGGGGCTGGAAGGAAGAGCACTCTGCAGAGAGGACCATCCACCTTAAGGACCGTCAGTCTTTGGAGGGGAGGACACTGAATCTGGTTTAAGTCCAAACTAATATTACAGATGAGAATTGGTTTTCTTTAGAGATCAGGATTAGCTGTTGGAAGTATGTCCGGGAGGCCTAGGGAACCAGAAATGTAATCTGTGTTTGTGATAACTGACTTCCTTAATTTTCAACTTTTGTTTACTTAGTTCTCTGGTGGGCTGGTAGAGTTAGTTCTCGGGCAGATATTCTCCCAGAATTTGCACATCTTCACTTGAATGTGGCCTCAAGAAGTTCTCATCAAATTCCCATTGTTCTGCCACTAACCATCT
Organism: Otolemur garnettii; assembly: GCF_000181295.1. Classification (NCBI taxonomy): domain Eukaryota; kingdom Metazoa; phylum Chordata; class Mammalia; order Primates; family Galagidae; genus Otolemur; species Otolemur garnettii. The sequence continues at coordinate 4,694,929 of NW_003852400.1, forward strand.
CTGTGACTTCTCTTCCATTAAATCTCAAGCATAAAGCTTTACATTGTTGTTCTAACAGGCTGATGGTCAGGATAGAAGTGTTTTTCTGGCTCAAGGCAGCTGTCACAATTTAATCCAAGTTGTGTCCCATCTTATCTCCACCTTGAAACCCACCCCTTTTGCATCCATTATGACCAAGGCTAAACCTACCCTCTTTTGATTAAGAGTGTAGCTTTTCTGTTTTGAGAAGGAAATCTAGGATTGCAATGATATGATTGAATTCTTCTTTTCCTATTCCATATTATGTATTGTGTTCAATTTAGGAGACAGTCATTATCATCAATAAATCATATCATGTGTGCAGTTACTACCAACCAAGTCTTTACAGCGACATCAAAAAATGTAAATATGTTTCCTTGAGTTTTGATTCTTGAAACAGTCCTACTTCCCAGTTCTATTAATTAAGAGGCAAACCAGTGGTTCTCCAACTTTAGCGCTTTTAAGATTTATTTGGTATATTTATTAAACAAGCAGTCTCTCTGGGTTTTCCTTCTGCCACTCCCCATTTCCTTCCTGGAAATTCTGTTTCTTAGATTTTTGGTCGGGGTTGAAAATCTGCATTACTACTAAGTCCTCCAGGTGGTTTCTACTCAGGTTGTATTCTGTAGACTGCATTTGGGAATCATTGAGTTAAGAAATGTGTCTCTCGTTCAACTAAGTGAAATAGGTGAGGCAAACAAAGAGAAATATCACACTATTCAATTTATATAGGGACTCCAGGAGAGTAGAACTGTAGAGACAGAGGGTAGAGTGGTGGTATCCAGGGACTGGGTGGGGACAGAGGAGCGGGAGATGTTGGTTAAGGGAACAAAATTCCAGTTAGGAGAAAGAAATTCTGGAAATCTATTGTATGGCATGGTGACTGTCAATAATGTTTTGCATGCTTGAAAATTATAAAGAGAGTAGATCTTAAATGTTCTCACCACATATGAAAAAATGCTGTCTGTGGGGTGATGGATATGTTAATAAAAGAAAAAGAAGCATATCCCTTAATTTAGTGTTATGGGCACAAATTTAGTCTTTGCTTTTGAGAATAGATCTATGCTTAGAATATTTGTGTAAATTAATATGATAAATATAATATGTAATATATTAAATTGTATACTATAAATATATAAATATAATAAATTGTATATTAAACCTTAACTATGCTATTTGAGTAAAATACTTCAATATTAGTGATTGTATATTTATTGCCATATAAGTATATACAGTGATTATATAATAAATAATATACTGATCATATAATATTGTAAAATTATTATGTCCACAAATCAGCTTTACTTAAAGAGATTTTGCTGCCTGGCAAGTCGTCTCTTTTTCTTCCAGTGGCCTAACGTTCTGCAGATCCCTAAAACAATCTGATGGTGTCATTGGTAGACTCATAGCCTTTTGTAGTTTTTAGTTTTAAAAAAGTCACAAGTTCTTTGATTACCAGAGAAGTAGTGACAGATGTCTTTTGGTTAAATGTTACAATTTTATATATATACCTGGAATAAAATATTGACATCAGAGATTTCTAGATAAGTGTTTCAAGTGATTTTATCTTTTTTTCTAAAACATTACATTTTTCCCCCAAATTTTAGAATGAGTAGGCATTACCTTAATCAGAAAAATATAATTTACTTTCAATAATTGAAAAATAATTCTCATCTGGCTAGGTGTGGTTGGAGACAGAGATTAAAAATAATCAATAAAATCAAATGAAAATAAAATGGAAAGACAGTCCAGGTAAAAACAAAGAAATCAGCTCTAGTTGGGAGTTTGACTAAAGGGGGAAAAGCCAGTGTCCTTTAAAAGGAAGGAAATAGCTTGAATTCTTCTATGCCTTTTGGACAATCTTGACAGCCTATATTTGTCTTCATAAGCTTCAGTTTGTCTAAAAACATTTTACCTACCTCTTAGAGGAAACCCAGGAGGGTCTGGGATTTATGGTCAGAGTAAACGTAGTAGAAACTTCAATACATCTGCCTCTTTCAGCTGTGGGAAAACTCTCTGAAGGTGAGAGTTACGGAAGTCTGATCTCTTCTCAGGGGATAGTAAATCTTAGCCAAGTTGTACCAATCTAGTTTTGGCCTGGTGGTGTGGGAGAAGGAAGGGAAGGGGAGGTGCCCAAGGCAGGTAATACCATTGAGGAGGAAGATTTGGATTTTGAATGTTTATTAAGTAGTAGCTAACCTCAATGCGTTCTTGACCTTTGGAAGTAGAAGTTATTATTAATTTACAGTGAAGTTGCCAGGCTTGGGTTGAATCCAAAATGTCCTTCAAAGAGTTAGATAATAGGCAAAGCTTACTAAAGGAAGGAAATGCTACCCACAGCTGATAGCCTATGAAATTACTTCATCAACACAATCAGCTGTGGAAATTTTTGGTTTCTGTATCTCTTCTACGAATCTGTTATCTAATCCATCACCCACGCATCTACCTCCAAATGAAGTGATTTCATTGAATCTGGAGGCACGTGAAGGCAATTTGCCTGTCTTTAAGGTTTCAGATTTGCTTGTCTTTTCAGGGATCAGATGGGAAGTTTATGCCTCAGAGTGTTGCAGTGCTGTTCCAGGAACTCCATGGGGTGCTGTAAGGAATGAGAGGTACCAGTGTGGAAATTACGGCAGCCGCTGGTCAGCAGAGGCAGTTGTGGGGCATGGGGATTGGTACTGTAGTTTAGTAGTCTCTCTAAATTTGTGTTTTTAGCGATTGCTTATAATAATCTCATTCTCCATAAGAATTTAAATCCTGTCCAATGGTAATTTTAATAACAAATCTAACAGTTTGAGCACAAGTACCAGAAATTATTCTAAAAATTTTATATATATCATCTAATTTAATTTCGGAATGATGGTAGTCAAAGAAGTCATTAGCCTCAGACAACACAGCCAGTAAGTAGTGAAGCTGTGTGTCTGCTCTCAAGATAGGCCTTTCTCCAACCCGAGTAAGTTACCAAGGCACGTGCTGGAGAGATTCACATTTATTTTGTCCATATTTCTTTCCATTTGTTTGGATTGGGCATATGTATGAACTATTATATATCAACCTTTAACAAGTATGTCATGGATATAGAAAAATAGCAGGCTCGGCTCCTGTGGCTCAAGTGGCTAAGGCACCAGCCACATACACCTGAGCTGGCGGGTTCAAATCCAGCCCGGG
>NW_003852400.1:4698357-4793537 GCF_000181295.1 Otolemur garnettii
AAACAGATCTATATAACCTTCACTCACATCAACAGCAACAACATTGATGAAGCAACATTCCTGAATATACTTTCAAACAAAATTGGATCCTACTGCAACATAGAGTTCAGCTTCCTACTTTTTCCATTGAACATTTTATTGTCAAACATTTCCAGTGTTAATACACATTATTCAAAAAGCGAGCTTTTTAATGGCTGCATGATACATGTTCAAATGGGTGTATAATAATTTATTTAATGATTCTTTGGATATTGAACATTTAGGTTACTCTAGTTTTTTGATATTGTAAATAGCATTGTAGTTTAGAATATTGACCATAAATCTCAGGTTGCATCTTTGATTATTTCTTTAGGATACAGTTCTAGAATTACTGTAGTAATTGTAATTACTAGATCAAACAGCATGAATATCTTAAATTCAGCGCCTTAGACCACTCGACCACGCTACCTCCCCAGCACGAGTATCTTAATGCTCTTGATACATATAGAGAAATTATCCCACAGAATGGTTATACCAAGCGACCAGTATTCACGGATGCTCCTGTTCCAATACTGAATCCTCTCCTCATGTGGGTATGGTGTGGCTGTCTGTGTTTGTCTTTGCCTTTTTGACAGACGGAAATTGCTATCTGACTACTGTTTGGGTTTATCAGTGAGGTTAATATGTTTTCATATGTTTATTGGACATGTTACTGCATTTTCTATCCTTTACATATAGAATATATATACAAGATTATTCATTACTTATTCTTAGTTTCTTTGGGAGATAAAAGTTCATTGGAGAGAGGTCTAGGCTTCATAAACCTTTAGGAGAGAGACTGAGGTGGGGCAATCACTTGAAGCCAGAGTTTAAGACCAGACTGAGCAAGAGCAAGACCGTAGCTCTGCAAAAAAATGGAAAAACTAACTGGATGTGGGGGCGTGTGCCTATAATCCTAGCTACTCAGGAGGCTGAGGCAGGAGGATTGCTTAAGATCAGGAATTTGAGGATACTGTGAACTGTGATGATGCCACTGCACTGTAGCCTGGGCAACAGAGTGAGACCCTGTCTTAAAAAGAAAAAAAATTAGAAGAAACTCTTATGTAGCTCCTAAAGTCTTAGGAAAGTAATGGAGTAACTTTCCCCCTCATGATCCCCTTTTCAAAGCATCTATATAACGATTTTAGAGAAAGATATGTGTCCACTTCCAAAAATTGCTCTAGAAGATCTGTATGACAAGTGAGTCTTAAATGATATATTTTCTTACAAGCCATTTTATACTGTTGCCTTGTAAGTGCCTGTGGTCTTATGTGGTAACTCACTTCTTTAATAGTCTCAGACTACTGTTCCTATATTAAAGAAATTATATTAGAAGGCAATATATATTGAAATAAGTGAAACAGCATATTTAGGTAATTTGGTTATGATTACTAATTTGAACATCCCTATTTATAATATTCCTTATTTGTAGAAAAAGATTGGACTGGGTTTTAGTTCATTTTTTACCTTTTGAGACATATGAATTTGGAGTTTAAGGATTATTATAAACAAAATTAGAATTAAAATGATACATATCAAAGGATTCATAGTTGACTGTTCAGTACATGGAAGAATTTTGATATTAAGGTTGTCTTGAAAGGCATATTCGATTTTGAAAACATATCTGGAAGACACAGAATATAGGAAGTTTTAATAATTCAGGAGCTAAAGTTTTACTAAAGTAACTTTTACATGAGAGGAGTGGAAATTTAGTAAAATAAAGAAGAATATATTCATAGAAGTAAGAGTCCATGAAAATGGGGTAGGAGGTCTGTTTTTGTGTGTGTCTTCATTTACCTCTGGTTCTACCCCGAGCCTCGTTCCTGAGATGAAGCTGCCAGAACTGGCAGATTGTGCCATCTCTTATGTAACGGGGTCCAACAACCTGTAGTTCTGAGCCTATTAAGATGAGACCGTTTTAATCTCTGTTAGAATTCTGATCTCCAGATGGTATAGGCATTAAGCCATCCTTTCCTCTTTTATAAATAAATTCACCAGAATATTTTCTATGCTTAAGAGTACCTGGATGCTGTCTCTGAGCTTTACCTTTTAGTATTGTTTGCTTTACAAGTTGATGTCGACTAAATCCAGTCCGCCGCTATCATTTCATAAATAGCTTTTCCCTATATAATAAAGGCATAGATTATTTTTATATTTGGAAGAGACCTTAGAGATCATACCATCCTTTAGATCTTCAAATCCAAGTGCCTTCCAGAGCAAACAATACCTATGTGAAGTTATCAGGGCTAAGACAATAGGAAGTGATGGTGTCTGCACAAACTGCCACAGCAAACCTTACTTAAAGGCATTAAGTTCAAAAGTTTACTCACACATGTGCTGTCCTAACAAAACGTGTCCTGTCTGTGGGCCATGTTTGTCCTGTAGGCCTCTGAATTTCAATCTCTGTAGTCTTCTTATTTTAAAAATAACCTAATCTTTCTAGTACAGTTCATGTAAACAGGGATTAGAGACCAGGTTTTCTGGCTTCCAGTTAATTCGTTTAATATCTGTTGAGAGCCCACTTCCATCAGATATTTTCATATATTTACTTAATTTATTATGTACATCCCATCTACTTGCAAAAGCATATTTCAGGCTAAAGACAGTAACTACACACACTGACCTATCCATAGGGAGGATAAAATAAAGATGGAATGCTAACTTGTTGACATTCGTTGGTTCACAGATATCCTTGGCAATAGGTCAAAGTAAGAATATACTTGTAAACTGAAAGAACATATGGAAAGTTAGGGAAGGCTTAGCTGCCACAGTGGCAGAAGAAAGAGAATTTTACCAGGCAGAGGTGAGTGCGTACATTGGAACATTCTCAGGAAATGAAATAGCTTGTATATAGGTTCTGTGATGGGGTAGAGAGATGGTAAATGTGGCTAGGACAGACAGGGCAAGGTGAGGCTGAATAATCAAGAGTGTGTAGGCCATTTTTTAAGGATTTTTGTCCTATATCTAAAGAATACAGAGATGCTGAGGAGAGATTTTAACCTGGGAGTATGAGTGGGGAAGGAGGGTTCTAATGATCAGATCTGCCTTTTGAAAAGACCACTCCAACTACACAGGGAAGCAGACTAGAGTGAATGCTAAAAGATCAGGTAAGAAGCCATCGAAGCAATTTATGCAAGATAGAAGCTTGGAATGGAACTCGAGATATGGACAAACATCAAATATATTTAAGAGATAAAATTGGCAGTATTAGGAATGGATGTGGCTGGGAGTTGGGACAATGAGAGAGATTAAAGATAATTTCAATCCTTGGATTTTGCACTTGTTTGGATGGCTGTGCAATTCAGGGAGGTGGGGAGCACTGAGAAGGGATCAAATTGGAGGTAGGGGAATGGAGAGTTTTCATGCTTCATGCAGTCGGGGGCACAGTCTTATTCACAGATGTCTTTGAGCTCCGGGAAAGTGCCTGGTACACAGTGGGTACTCAATAAATGTTGATTATGTAAATGAAGTATACATTCAGGTTTAGACAGATTTGAGTTTGAATGTCATTGAGACATTCAAGTGGTGATGTGAAGTAGAAGTCTGGACTTAGAGAGGGCTAAGCTGGAGCCCAGAGCAGAGAAACTTGAGATCCACTGACTTGTAGGTGGCACAAGGTGCCAGGACCACCTGGGGGCAGGAAAAAAATAAGAATAGGAACAGAATACAGAATACGAAAGGGCTGTGGGCAGAGACCAAAGAACACTACCAACCTTTACACATTAGGAAAGGGTGGTCAGTAAAGGATGAGGAAGCATTTTCAGTTATGTAGGAGAAAAACTGTGGACTCCCCAAAGTTAAGGGAAGAGGGAATAGAGCAATACAGAGGAGTCTGGTAAGATGAGGACTAAAAGTTGCTGGATTTGGCAACCAAGAAGCCCTTAGTGACTTCTGCAGAGCGCTGCTCTAGTGGAGCATTGGAGGGAGGGTGATTGGTGGGACCACGCCTATGGTTTATCTTACAAGAGTACATGTCAATCTTTCTAAATGTAGAATACAAATGTCTTAACACAACAACTAGGAAAGTGATATCTAAATGTAGAATATAAATGTCTTAACACAATAACTAGGAAAGTGATATGAAGGCTATGTTAAGCAGTTTGATGAAAGTGTTTTAAATTGTACATAAAAGCAGCACACTATCCCCCATGACTGCAGTAATGTGCACAGCTATGATTTAATAAAACAAACAAACAAACAAAAACCAAAGACGCCGTTAGTGACTTCTGCAGAGTACTGCACTAGTGGAGCATTGGAAGTGGAAGCTTGTTTGGAATTGACTGAAGAGTGAGGGGGTGGCAAAGGAAGAAACGGATTTGATCACTAATAGAATATAGTTAGAGACCAACTAAAACCCCAAGAAATCCAGGAACCTGCAGTGTACTTTCACACAAATACTTGGGGTGTGGAGAAATTTCATTCACCAAACATTTACTGAGCACTTTCCGGTGCCAGGTCTTGTGCTAGAGAAATGCATCACAGAGATGGCTTTTCTTTTTGTGTGTAGCCACTGTGATTGGGGATGTCTGCAGCTCTGTTCTTCGGCTGCTCCTTGTTAGAGCTGGTGGATAGGTGCTACCTCTACCGCCAGGTGGAATAACAGGAGCATCGCTGCCAGACAGCGTGGTTGCCTAGCAACAGGAGGAGATGCTATTGTCCCTCAGTTTGTGAGCACAATATATTCTAGCCCAAGGTGCTTGGTGAACGCAGTCATTACATGAACCCTCCACGTCACCTTTGGAAGTTGTGGTTCTGAGGCTGGGAAGTCAGACTGTCTTTGGAAGCTGCATTTGCAAGAGAAAGAGGCATATAGGATACGATCATCTGGCTACATAGATAAGTACTGAAAAACAGGATTTGGGTTTCTGGCTATGGCTTAAGCTACAAGAATAATGGGCTCCTGGCAAAGGATAAAGTATATCTCATGAAACAAAAAATAATGTGTCTGGCAGGCATGCGATTCTCACTGAATATGAGGAAGTAGGAGACAAATGCCTGGATAATCCGAAAAACAAAACATAGATTTCACGGAGGACACCAGGTGTGAAGTAGAAAGAACCACAGTGGGAAGAGACACACAGACTGAATTTCAAATTTTAATACATGACAACAATTCATTTCCTAGCTAATACTGAGACTTGGAAGTTCAAGGTGAGTCCCTTTGTGGTCAAATGACTGTCCTGAAAGGGATTGGGACAAATTCCCCACTGTCACAGTATGGATGAACAAATAGGCATTATTAGGAATACTTAAAGAAAAAAAGGAGCAACAAAAATAGGAGGTTTTTGCTATTTCTCATCATCCCCATGGAGAGGTGGCAGGGACCAAGGGCGGCTGCCGAGCACTTGTTTGGGTCTGTGTTCCAGTGAAGGAGCCCTCCCCACCCTCATGGTGTTCCCTTTTAATAGAGAAAGTAGAAATAAAAACAGCAGGGGGAATAATCAATCTTTGTGGGTCCAGGTAATCTTATCAGTGGGGGAATGATCGGTCTGTGTGTGGTGAGGCAGTCAGAACCCAGTTGTCTGGAAAGTCAACCCAGCCTCTGGGGCCCATGGAGTGTTGCAGTGTCCATGGGGGGAGGTAGCCCCCCATTTTATGGGAGGCTCAGCTTTGCTGCTACCCTGTTCTTTTGCAAAATGGAGGACCCATCTCCAGGTAGCTTTCAGGTACCCTGGGCTTGTGGACAATTGTTTGTTGCCCCACAGGTCGGATAGAATGCATGGTTGGAATACAGCATAGAAAGTGTACATTTTGTTCAAAAAGAACAGGTAGTGTAACGGATACTTCAGTGTTCCCTCATATTCAATCAGTTTACAAATGCTATTGATTAAATTTGTAGGGATTTTGCAAGTCAGCTATTAAACAGTGATCATTAAAAATTAAATCGGGGGCGGTGCAGTGGCTCATACCTATAATCCTAGCACTTTGGGAGACCAAGGCGAAAGGGTTGCTTGAGTCTAGGAGTTCATAGTGAGACACCCTCCTTCTCTATAGAAACTAGAAAAATTATCTAGATACAGTAGCATGCACCTGTAGTCTCTAGCTATTCAGGAGGCTGAGGCAGGAGGATTGCTGGACCCTGGGGGTTTGTGGTTGCTGTGGACTGTGATGATGCCACTGTACTCTAGTCTGGGCAACAGACTGAGACCCTGTCTCAAAAATAAAAATCAAGTTATTCAAAATCAAAATTAAATAAATCATATTAAAAGCAAAGGTAGTACATGCCCCAGACTAATCGTCTTACCGCATTTTACTGCTGTTTACCCTGTGTCTGTATGGTGGAGACACTCCGGCAGGATAAGGGCATGCTTGCATCTTGTCCACTTCAACAAGTCCGTGAGTTACCAGTTGGAAACTTGGATTCTGCCATGTGGGAGTTTGTAATATTTATAAATACCACTGCCCACATCCCTCGAACTTTGACATTTTGTTCATTGTGCTCCAGCCCAGAAGCTCCAGCATGCTTCTCTCTGGGAATGTCTGCGTCTCTGTGCCAGAGCCGTTCTCTGGAAGGTCACTTTACACCTGCCCATGTGCGTTGCTGGCAGGAATCAGCTTCCTGCAGAGTAGCCCTCAGCTTATCCTTCAAGTGGGGTAACTTCAAGCAAGTGTTTCACACTATTTCCCACTACCCATGATGGCAGTGCATTTCATGCTGTACTTTTTATTGTCAGATAACTGCCCTCCCTTCCCTGGTGTTGCGTCTGTCTGGTGTTCCCTTTGCTTGCCTCAAGGTCTACCTCTGAGCGAGGCATGAAAGGCAGGGAGGAGTGCTGTGGATGCACACTGGAGAACTTTGGGGCAGGATTAGGGGTAGCTCGTGAGAAGCACCAGTGACCTGTGCAGCCAGATGGCAGACGTGGATGATGACTTTCTAATAGCTATCACCAAATTGGCAGGAAAGCAAGGCTGGTAGTCACAGGGGACTTCAACTGTATTTACCTAATTTAAATCGAAGTTCTACTGAACGCAAAGTGCATCTGCTTTAAAACATTTGCTAATAACCTAGTGGGGACTCTGCTGAGTGGTGTGGGATGCAACGATGAATAAGCCATTGCCAACGGTACTGACAGCATACTAAGGGTTATCAGATGTGTCAACGGTACTGACAGCATACTGAGGGTTACCAGATGTGTCCACAAACACACGGGTAGAATGTGGTCATCTTCACAGAGCTGAGGGTGAGCGCAGCTTTTGGGGGAGGATGGGGCTTGGAGGAAGGAGGACAGTCCTGGAACAGCTAACATTTAGATGAGGTGTTGGTGAGTTGGAAGGATTTCAACAGGGAGAGATGAAGAGGAAAAGAGTTGTGGGCAGTGATGTTGGTGAGAAGACAGGCCTGAAACCGAGAAAATGTCTTGGACAGGGAGAGGTATTTAGGAGCATGGAGTCAGGAAAGTCTGGAAAGGCACATTAGAGGCAGGGTGTAGAGGCTTGGGTGGAATCTGGGGCATTCCCAGTACCTGTCTAATATAATAAGTGCCTAGGATGCAGAGGGACTGTAAAAGGGGTCTGATTTCCTGGCCATGCGAGGGCTCCACAAGGGAATTCTTGAGACTCAAGAGAGAAAGCGGTCTGTAAATAGGCAATCCTAATTATGTTATAACTTGTTATAAGAGTGTTCTGATCAGCTTAGATTTCACAAGCATTTAAAAAGACACTCAACCAAGAGGCATAACTTGGAGAATGTCTTTGGGAAGTCCAAGCCTGTGGTAAACTAAAGCGTGGGGGAAAGCAGTGTGTCATAGACAGTGCTTGGTGTTAAGGGCTGTGGGGTGCCCCTTCCCCAAACTCCTGTGTTAAAGCCCTAACCCCCAGTGCCTCCTAATGTGACTGTATTTGAAGATAAGATCTCTAGGGAGGTTAAAATTGGTCATTAGGGTGGCTCCAATGCCACATGACTGGTATCATTGTAACTAGAAGAAATTTGGATACAGACACGAGTGAGCATAGAGGAAAGGGCATGCGGAGACGTAGGCAGAAGGCGCCCAGCACAAGCCAAGGAGAGGGCCTTCAGAAGAAACCAGACCCGTGGACACCTTGGCCTCTGACTGCTAGCCTCCAGAACTCTAAAAAAATATAAATTTCTGTTGTTTAAGCCACCCCATCTGTGGTACATCATCAACAGCAATCCTAGCAAACTAATGATGGCATGAGGGGAGTGATGAATGGATGGGGTCTTTGCCTTGGGGCAGATAACATAGTTGATCCTCATTATCTGCAGGTTTCTATTTGTGAATTCACCTGTTGGCTAGAGTTTCCTCATGACCTCCAAATCCATCCTGAACTGTCCCTGTCATGGTCACTCACAGTGGTGCACAGAGCAAGTGCTGGACAATGTGAACTGGCCGGTGCTCATTTACCAGCCAAGGCCAAGTGCTCTGCCTTCCTGCTGCAGCTCTCATCCTGTAAACAGCGCCTTTCCACAAGTCTGGAGGGCATAGTTTTAATTTTTGTCCTTTACTTGGTGATTTCACTTTTAAATCAGTCCCCAGGCATAGCACTGAAGTGCTGAAGGCTGCGATATGCCTCACAGAGAAAACATGGGTGTTAGATAAGCTTCCTTCAGGCGTCGGTTTCGGTGCTGTTGGCCGTGAGTTCAGTGTTAATGAATCAACAATATATATCGAATAAAGTTGTCCTTAAACAGAAAAATGCATAAAACAAGGTTATAAATTGATCGGTTGATGAAAAAGTTGTGACTAGGGATTCACAGGAGCCTAACTCTGTATGTCCTCTGGGAGCTGTGGTTCAATATTTGCTAATTCAGTGTCTAGAGATTTTACAGAATGTAACTACCATAAATAATGGGAATCTGTTGTATCATGTTGCAGAGGGGCTGTTGGAAGGTCTACCTAGCCAAATCCTGATTCCGCCTTCTCCACCAATAAGGTTCTTTCAGATTGAAAAATGTAGAACACTAATACCTTTAGACGAGAACTGAAGCTCAAGGTAGGTAGAGAGGTGGTGGGATTACTATCTAGACATTGGAAGTGAGATTCCGGCAATAACCATTTAACTTGATGTTGATTCATGAGTAAATTTAAGAAATTCTGATGGCCTGATAGCAAGCAGGAAAGAGAGGGGTACTCCCTTACATTTGGCAAGGATTTTCCACTATGGGACATGTTAATTTAACTTCATGTCACCTCCAGTTTACTTTTGGATTGGAACTATAATATCTATGTAACATTGGCTAAATGTTCTTTAAATGTTCACCTGCCAAATTCAGGACGTCTTCACTTCTGTTGTGAGTTCACAGTCACCGCTCTGACGTTGCTCTTCAGCGCTTGCCTCAAATCTCCTGCAACCTTGGCTGCTTATCCTCATTCTGGATTTGTTTCAGTCCCCATCAGTCAGAGAAAATTTGCTGGCACATGTGAGGTCTCCTAAGAACAGGTGTCCCATTACATCCTCATCTTGTTAAACATCATTTGCACTAGGAGGAAACCGCGGTATATTAAAAGGCAAAGTGGCTTTTTACTGTAGTTGAATTCTTAATGTAGTCTCAGTTCAGTTCAGTTATAATTTTTAGTCCCATGGATAACCTTTGTTGGAGATTCTGTTTCCTAGGAGCTATGAATCTGAAGGTTTTACTGTCAGTGGGACTTGTCTGCCCCAGGACCCCTGATAAAATGTACTGAGAGGACATTGTTAAACATGCTGATTCCTGGGCTTTATCCTAATAATACAGGAACAGAACCCCTGGGGGAGTGAGAGTCTCAATTTTAAAAGCTTCTTTTTTATTTTATTTTTTTGAGACAGAGCTTTAAGCTATCCCACTGGGTAGAGTGCCATGGCACCACAGCTCACAGCAACCTCCAACTCCTGGGCTCAAGCGAGTCTCCTGCCTCAGCTTCCCAAGTAGCTGGGACCACAGGTGACCGCCACGATACCCAGCTATTTTTTTGGTTGCAGCCATTGTTGTTTGGCAGGCCCAGGCTGGATTCGAACCTGCCACCTTAGGTGTACGTGGCTGACACCTTAGCCACTTGAGCCACAGGCGCTAAGCCAATTTTAAAAAGCTTCTTAGATGATTGGAAGTGTTAGTTATAAAAGTGAAATAGCCTTTGAGAGAATTCAGTTCTGCCAGATACTGATTATTGGACACTTATGGAATATGAGTCCATCTGTATCCAATAGATATTTTAATATTTTCAATTCTGTTTAGAGCTATATCTTGACCAGTGTGCGGTGGCTTACATCTGTAATCTTAGCACTCTGGGAGGCTGAGGCAGGTAGATCACCTAAGCTCAGAAGTTGGATACCAGCTGGAGCAAAGTGAGACCAGTGTGTACTAAAAATGGAAAAACTAGCTGGGCGTTGTGGCATATTCCTGTAGTCCCAGCTACTGGTGAGGGTGAGGCAAGATCTCTTGAGGCCAGGAGTTTGAGGTTGCTGTGAGCTAAGCTGATGCCATGGCACTCTGCCCAGGGTGATAGAGTGAGACTGTGTTTCAAAAACAACCAACCAACCAAACAATATCTTTAGCATTTCTGTGTAGCAATAATTGCAAGCAAGACATACATTGATAAAAATGTATCTGTATGTTAGTTTGCCTTTCATCAAATTCTAGTTTTCCATGCCAATGCTTTAACTTGAGAATTTAGATCAGTTCTCTAAAAAACGTTTAACAAATCAAAACCCAAACATATACTAAAGCTAAATTAAGATTTTCTTGGAATCATGTACCAGAAAATGAGGATTACCACAATTGCAAAAATTACTTAGTCCCTTTGCAAAATTCTTTCATCTATACACTCTTTAGATAACTAATCATTTAACTTTTTCCTATACTCCTAGGCCTCAAAACATTTTCTGATAATTATTCACACCTAGAGTTTTTCTTTATCCTTATCTTTGGCAAAAATAGTCTTATGGTTATATGGCTATATTGAAAATGTAAATTTATATTTAACTGCAAAATTTTTTATTTTAGTTATGATTCTAAGGCTCATTGTACTAAGTACCATGTTGCAATATAAAAAGTACAACATTTTCCATTTTTAACTATAGAAGTATTATCTAGAGTTACAATTTAATATTATGCAAATTAGTTGTTCATTTATTTCTTGTGTAATTTACCAAATAACTATCAGATGCCATCTGTCAGTGTAAATGTCATTTAAATTACATTCCTACTGATAATTTTAATCTAAAAAATATAGAAAACTATTCACTTGTAGCATATTTAAAGAGCACTGGCTATGCTGATGCTGAAAAATTTGTTACATCATTTACTTAACATTATTTTGTGAATTTCATTGTTAGCAACGGAATTTTAGGGTTTTATGAATTGAATTTTGAAACATGAAGTAGGGATCCTTCTGAAAGGGACAGGGATAATTGTTCAAACATTATTTTTGTAAATATACAGATGGTTCATCATTATATCCTCAGTATGAAGAGTAGCATTTCATAAATATTTGTTTAATTGAATAAGTTAAGCAGTATACAGAGTCTGATCTTATAAAGTAAATGAAAATTTAAAAATTTGTCTTACGTAGGGTTTTATAGTTAATTCATATGTATTCCACATGTGTAACATATTCAATATATACTTAAATAAATTCTTTGATGTTAGGACAGTTGCTTATAATTAGTTTAAGTATATTGAAATGAACACATGGAAGTCCCCAAAGAGAATACTGTGGAAAACTCTTTTTAAAACTTGTAGAATGTTTATACGTACATTCAGTTTAATTATGTCTATTAGAAATTCTATCAATTATTAATTTTTATTATTGATTTAATCATTTTACACATGTAATAGATACATATACAAGAGTGCTAGCAATATCACCCTTGATGTATTCGTGAACAACCACAGTTGTTGCAAATATGAAATATTAAAATATTTTGTACTTGTATATTATTAATATGTTGAACTGGAGTCAAAAGTGTTCAGTATTCATTTATGTTGTGAATAATTTGGGGCACTATAATAAGTTACCCTGTGATTTGTTACATGAGTTCAACTTTTCTTTAGTTACCTTCATCAAAGCTATATTTTGGAGGAATGGAAGAGTCCCTTCCTGATTAAAAACCAGAAAAACAAAAAGATGAGAACCATAATAGAAACAGAATAAGTAGAAGCCTTTTTGATTATATAAAAGCTTTCAACACTTAATTATATTTGGAAAAAAATCAAACATGTATTTATTATCTAAGCATCTCTGCATTTTATTAGAACATATTAACCTGTATACATATGTGCTTTTGAGAATTACTAGGTTTATTTTTCCCAGCCTATGAAAACGTAACATCCATGCCCTCAAAAGAAAAACATCCTTAGAACTTCCTATAGAAGGTTGGGGATAATGTATCTTCCCAAATGGTTTCTTGTAAGGCTAATCTTTGTTTAAATTTTACAAAGTTGTGACGAGTTACAGACAAGGTAGTCTTCCCTTTAAAAAAGAACCAACAGAGGGATAAACATTGCGAAAACCCAACACTACATTTCTATTCACGTCACTTTAATAATTTATCACGTCTAGGGCCAACAATATGAAATTTTTATGTATGAGTATTATTAAGCCTCATATAAAAGTAATACATGAAAAACAAAATTAGAGATAAATAAAAAATACCAGTAACTGTTGGCTATAATTCTCTATAATAATGAAATGTCATTTATAAAGAAAAAAATTTTTGTAAAACAATTGTATCACTAGTCATAGGAAATTGTTTTGTAAACAATTGTATCACTAGTCAATTGTTTTGTATCACTAGTCAATTGTTTTGTAAACAATTGTATCACTAGTCATAGGAAATTTTTAAAATTAAGAATTAAAGCTGAAATTGGTCGACAAAAATGGAATCATTCCTGTTTTAAGTGCAATCAGAACTAGAAAAAGGGTAGAGTATTGTAAAATTGTATTTTTCTTCTTGATAGCTGAGAATCACTAGTTAGGGAATTTGTATTTAGGATACACTGGCCAATCTTCAGGAGATTTCAGAAATATTCTTCAGGACCTATTTAAGTGCTTTATTCTAACCTAGGACTTCAAGTCCAGAGAGTCTAGAGAAAGGTTAATGTTGAGAGAGAGAAAGAGAGAAAGACACACACACACGCACACACACACACACATACATCCGGGACATAAAATGTGGAGGAACAGGAAGATTTATACTCACCAAATACTGTCATTTAAACTTATTTCCAAGGGGCTTAATTTTAAAATAATATATTCACAAGCACATTTTATCTCCTGTTTTATCTCCTAAGAAGCACTTTAAAGAGGGAAAAATCTCAGTGGATCTCCTTTTATTACTGGTGGTGCCAGAAGATAAGACTTAGAGACTACATATGGTTCATCTGAATTCTGAGTTTATAATAAATGTAGTAGGATTTACTGATAGGGTTCCACGAAGATGCTGGACCCTCTTCTGGCCAACAGATAGCGTTTTTCAGACTCTAGAAAGTGTTTTAATTTATCCTTAAATGTTGTGTAGGATAGGTCTTCTGCACCTGCCCTAATTCCGGGGTCCTGTTTGGTTTGCCCTCCCCTTTTAGGTAGAGATGAAGGTGGGGGAGCATTTTCCAGGGCATTGGCCCTGCTTTTCCGTGTGGGCTGGCTGATCCAGGCCTCTTTGAACTTACTGTTTTGATCTTCAGCTGAGTCCTCTATCACACTGCGTTTGGTCCTCTCTGGAGGCCATTTCTTCTCCTTCCTTTGTCCCCCATGGAACAGTACAGATCTATATAAAATGAAAGAGAAAACATAATAATAATGATCCTAAATGGCTGTGATAATAATTGGTGCAGCAGACTTCAGGTTAAGTGCATTCTGCAGGGCATCCTGCTGGGCATGCTCCCAGGGGGCTGTACCCCTAAATCTGGAGCTTGGGAGCACACTGTACCACTGCCTGCTGAGAGAAGATGGAGCCCCTGCCCCCGTCTCAGCACCGCAGGAGACAGAGGCTGCTGTGTGTACCTGGCAGTCCGTTCAGGGTGGGGAACACAGCTTCCATTTCTTAGAGCCTTCTTTTACATGCCAGTCAAGGTACGTTATGTGGCCCTCTCCCCATTTTGTTTCAGCTTTCTCATGACTACAAAAGGTGTAATAATAGTCCTTGTCTAAAATGGAGATTAAATAATACCTATAAAAGACTTAGAATGGTACCTGGAATATATTGCTCAAATGTTCTTTAGCTGTATTAAGGAGATGTCTGTTAAACCGTGAAGAGCTCTTAGGGATGATGTGGATCAGCCGTCAAATTTGGGTGGGTACGGTACATTCAGCAGTACTTCTCTGGAAATGGACAGGTGGATAGCCAGGTCCTTCCTCATCATGCCCCTTATTTGGTTTTGGAATAAATAGGTAAAGCAGAAGCAGACGGCTGATCAGAGTCCATTTTTTCCTGATCTAATTATTTGAGATCCCTGTTCACTGCTGAGGTTCATATCCTCCGTCAGTGAATCATGACCCACAGTCATTGCTTTTATGTATTTACTGGGCCGATTTCTTTTTCATTGCTGTTGTTGGTTTGGTAATGTTATTGTTGAAATGCCCAACTTAGTATTTGAAAATCACATAAAACTATGTCAAAATGGAATAAATACATGTAATGAGAAGTAGTTCAGGGGTCATGTTCTTCCGGAGGTTTCTAATGGAGATTGTAATGCCTTTTTTGATGATGTCTATTTGGTACTCGGAGCTAGTGGCACTTTCAAGGCGAGCCAGTAGTTGAACACATAGTGTTGATGAAATTTTGCAGCAAATAAACTCAGTTTCTTTCATTTTCAAAGAAATACATGTGTTCCTTAGGCTATTTAATCTGTATTCAAAAAGCAAATGAGTTCCTGTTCATCGGCAAGATGCTGGGATGGTTTTAAAAATATTGACAGTATTAGATTCTGCTGGTGTTTTTCATCTTCAAAATATATAAAACTGAGAAATGGAAACTCTGTGCAATTGATGCATAATCACTAATACGTACTAATTTCAATATTCGTGTAATTTGCTGTCCTTTGGCTGTTGTCATCTTAAAAAATATGGAAACATTTCAAATATTGTTTGCTGTGTTTATTATTTTTTGCACATTTGTGAAAAGCCTTTTGTATAAAATAGTACCAGAAAATCCTGGAAGTGATCAAAATTTAATAGACCATAGAGCATTTGTAGACCAGAAGCTTTAGGATGAAATGCCAACAGCATTCAATGTCTAAATTTATTTTCTTCCAGACTTTCATCTTACAGTGATTTTCTGCAAGAATGGCAGTAGAGCCTTGTTAGGAACATTCAATAGAAGCTGTAACAGATAATAACTGACTCTGTAATTAGTCATCTCTATGAAGGTGCTCTTTGAGCCACTGATAAGAATTGGACTGTGTCGCTACATCGTGTTTTCATTCTGCCTTCACAATCTGGCCATCCATATTTATAGTCTCCTGGTGCTAAGCTCATTGCCAGTTTAACACAGATGTGAAGAGATATGCATAACCTCCACCTTCTGATCCCTTATTTTTATTTTAAGGAACTGGCTGAGTAACTTTACAGTGAAGATAATAGTATTAGGTATCTTAGTGACAAAACTTAACAGAAGATTAATTTGGTTTGTACATAAAATATGTATATATTTATGCACAAACTACAGACATACAGAAGAAACATTATTATAGCTAAATGTAAAATTCAACCAAAAATGTTTCAGACATTTCTGATTTTTGAGGACTACGACAAAATACTGTATTATTTTTCATTTTCTTTTCAGGGGAAACTCTCACGTTTCAGATATCCATGAGTAACAAACTCTCACCCTTTTTTCTGTTGAGAGGAAGTTAGATTTTACAATGCAAGTGACATTGACTATAGTCAGTTTCTCAGTTATATTCTTTTTCTTAATCCTTATATGTTATTTTATGTTGGAACAAATATTTCTGTGTGGTTGAACTGCACAAATGTTGGTTGAGCTCCTTCTTTGACCCGAGCTCCAGGAAAAGCAAAGTGTGATCAAGGGTCCTGGGGTCACTGAGGTGGGTGAGGAGGGATCTCTTCATGAGAGAGGTGGCATTTGAGCCTGTGCCTAGAGAATAGGTAGAATTGTAACAAAAGGTAACCAGGGGGAGTCATCCTGGGTGAGAGCACCCTCTAAAGAAGGCCAGGGAGGCAGGGAAGTGTAGAACGTGTTGTGATTTCACTAGATTCAAGGATGTTTTCAGCTGAAATGGAGAAATTCGACCCCAGAGATGGGTTATGGCCACAGCTTGAAGGTCTTTGAAACCTGGTTGAAGAGTTAGGGTTCTAATCTTCTAATCTGTGGATGACAGGAAGTTAGAGATGTTTATTGAACAAGGGAGATGGTGACCTGGTAGGATACATTTGCTTTCTGATTATAGGTAATAATGTACATGTTTTATTTCCCCCCTAAAATGTACTGGCAATTTGGAAATTCTATTTGTAATCTGTAATACTTAGGTTTTCCCCATATAATTACAGTTATTAGTTCTATTTATTATATTTTGATGCAAAACTATGACATATAAAAATTGACTCGAAGGGGGGAAAAGTACCCTGGGAAAGAATTTTACATATTTTACCATGAAAATGTATAAAGCCATGAAGAAAAACAGATCGTGTGGGAGAATGGATTGTTTAAGTAAGCGTTCAGCTATTTAAAATAGTTTGATGATTTTTACATAAATAAACCTTTGGTATCGGAAATGAATAGCTCGTGGTTCCTATCCCACAGGGATGATGCATTTTAATTTGTATAAAATAACTAGAATTGACAGATGATTAAACTCTGTCAGATAGAGTTTATAAACATTGTTGTCAAGGGGGAGCTTGTTATAAATGTCTCTTTTTAACTTCTCGTTAATAAAACCCAAATTACGGTGCTCGCATGGTTCTCTGGCTCCTACAGAATGTGTAGCTGTCTGTCCATCAACCAGCCGTGTGTCTTGCTTAGTTCTCGAAGTCTGAGTGTATTATGTACCTTCCAGTATGTTTCATTGTTTGCAGTAGTTTGCTTATCTTTAGTGCATTTATAATAAATTTCTTCCCCTGAACTTTTTAATATAAAATTTTTATAAAGTGAAAAGTTGAAATATAAGTACCACAAACATCTGTATACCTACTACCTAGATTTGGCAATTGTTCATGTAAATAATTCTTTACTAAGCTCCTTTAAAAGTGAATTGACACTTGGTAAATACTATTTGTTCCCCATCTTAATATTAATTAGAGCATTTGGCTGATGATCGTGGAAAAAACATGAAGGGTTTGCTCAATTAACTGAGCTTACTTCGATATCAGTCAGACACAGGCAGCCCAACCATTGTTTATCTTAAAGGTAGTTCAAATGTAAACATTTTGTGAAAATGTTCCCTTACCCTAATGTACCCAAATTTGTATCTTTTAACTCTGACTTCAACTTATGCAAAGATATTTCATAAATATTTTCATAGGAAACATTTTAAAATGACAGGAGCTATGGAAAAATTTAAACTATGCAGTTGGTATTATAACATTTTGAATCAGAGTATCAGAAAATTACAAAAATATCTGTAGTGGGAATTAGGACTCTGTATTTTACATTCTACAAATGAATGTATTTAGATCTACACACACATATAATCTTACGATTCATGGATAGTTCATTATTTTAAATAGTAGACAACAGTTTTCTGACTTTAATCAGCCTCATCAATAGGCTAAATTTGTAGGCACCATGAAAGTTTGAAGTTTCCTTCCAGTTCATACACATTAACACAATAGGCCCTCCATCGTTGACCACGTCCTTACATTGTTGTTACAGTCCCTTGGGTGGTCATCTTACAGAGGTTCTCTTGTAATTTAATATTCACAAACATGAACCTCAACTATTTTGTCATGAGGCATATTGGTTTTAAGCTTTTCCTTTAATCTTTCATAAATTACTCTTCTGCTTTCAAGATCATGCCAGTTGCCTAGATGGCAGTGGGTTGTAGACATACATGATGAGTAGACTGGAGAAACTAAAGTAGTGCTTGAAGGGT
Source organism: Otolemur garnettii (assembly GCF_000181295.1). Taxonomy (NCBI): domain Eukaryota; kingdom Metazoa; phylum Chordata; class Mammalia; order Primates; family Galagidae; genus Otolemur; species Otolemur garnettii. Next base: position 4,716,359 of record NW_003852400.1, read on the forward strand.
GAGTCCAGTGAAATTGGAGGAAAGGAAGTCAAGGCAGGGCGCACAGGGAGGACAAGAACTTGTGCACCATGGGAGTCAAGTGCACTCTGATGAAAGGGAACTGGGAAGACACTGGAGGGCAAGATGTGTGGAGCGGCCCCACAGGAAACCCAGCCTGCAGGGGTGAAGATGCAGGGCTATGCAGGTAACAACAGCTGCGGGGTCGGGACACAGCAGCCACAGAGCACCGCCTGACACAGTCCTTTGTGTCCATGCCTGTTTACTCTGACAGATTAGCCAGGGGCTGCAAGTAGAGATAAAAGAAGGGTGTTCCTGATGGAGTTCCAGAGTCAGAGGCCTTGGTGTAAAGTCTCAGCGTGCTCCCTGCCCCTAGTCACTGCCAGGGCTCGACAGTAAGAACATCGGGGCTGAGGACATCCTGAAATGTCCTGTGTACTAACAGGGAAGTGTGAACCGTGTCCAGTGTTCTTTAAACACAGAAATTGGACCCATTATCTTGAATAAAAGAGCCTGGTGATCAGAAAGATATGTCCTAAGTTGCACATGAGTCTGGGCAGCGCTTCCTCTTTCTCAGAGACCAGTTGCCAGTTCCGTATCTATTGTGCTTTACTTCTGTTTCAGGGAGGAAAAGGAATGCTTATTCCCTACAGTCAAAAGAGTAGCATATTTCCAAAGGGAACATTGTTTTTCCTAAAACATAGTTTAAATTCCCAACTCTTGGGATGGGTTATAATCACTTTGTTTCATATAAGGAAACTACTTCCTTACACGGCTCTTGTAAACACACAGCATGGGAGAACTTAGGGGTACATAAGCCTTTTTCCTAAGTGCCTTTGGCTGGTCCCTTGGTCAGCTTCTCTCTGCATTCATCTGTTTTGTGCTCTGGAAAACATTTTACATATTTAAGCCAACTTTTCTCTGCCTTCCTTTTATTCCGTGTGGCTTTTCCATGTGGGATTCATCTGACACATAAAGTCTAGGATTCATAGTATTCTTCTCTGGAATAAGTTGAAGATAAGACAACCTCACACTACTTTTGAATGAATGAGTTATCAACAACTCACTAACTGTTTATTGATCACTTAAATGTGTCAGGAGTCTTTCAAGACATTGAACAAAATACTCAAGATGCCTGCCTGGATGGAGATTACATTCTATAGAAAGAGACTGACAATAAACAAAAATATTGTATGTAGATATATCAGGACAGTGTGTTAGAAGGTGATAATTCTAAAAGGAGGGGAAGTAGAGTCAAGCAAGGGGGGCGGGGAATGTGGGAACAATGGGGGCAAGTGGGCAGGGTCTGTCTGCAAATTTAAATAGTGTGCTCAAGGCAGGCGTCGTGAAGAGGGTGACATGGGAGCTGAAAAGTGAAGGTGAGGAGCCCTTCAATATCTGGAAGAAGAGAGTCTGAGGCAGAGGAAATGGCTGGTGCAGAGGGCTGATATATCTGCGCAATGGCAAAGAGACCAGCGTGCTACAGGGGAGTGGGCCAGGAGAGCAGGAGGTGGTGAGAATAGAGAGGGAACAGAGGCAGGTCATGCAGGACCACGAGGCCACTGTGGAGACTGAGCATTTGAGGAGCCACTGGGAAATTGTAAGGAGAGGAGTGACATGATTGTTTGGATGTGTGTTTCCAAAGATTCCCTCTGACTCACACTGAAAACATATTGTAGAGAGGTGAGGATAGGACTGGGAAGACCAGATTGATGTCTAAGGAAATAAATAATCCATGGGAGTGAGGGTGGTCCCTCCGACCAGGAAAGGGATCACATTCTTGTTATCCTCTGAAAGCAGGGCCAACAGGATTCGCTGGCCCACTGGATGCAGTCTGTGGGAGAAAGGCAATTCATAGTTGGCTCAGAGGTTTTTTACCTGAGCAACTGGAAGTCTGCAGGAGAAGCAGGTTTGGGAGCAGGGGTGATATGGGTGTTCCGTGTTGGCCATGTTGAGGTTGAGATGTCTCTTGGGCAGCTAGGTGGGGATGCTGAGTGGGAGCTTGACGTACGTCTGGATCTTGGAAAGAGGTCTGGACTGAGATGGAAATTTGGTAGTAGTCAGCTTATGGATAATAGGTATTTAAAATGGAGAAACTCTAAGAGTAATAAGTGTTTTTCTTAGAAATTCTATTTTTATTCTAAGATTCAAGGTTTAGAAATTATTTCCCACATATTTAAAGACACTTAGCAATGAGCTTACAGAATAATAGGTATTTGTATCAGTGCTAGGAATAGAATCAAGCGATGGAAAAATGTGCCAAATCTGACATAGCAACTTAATATGTTTTAATATGTGGGAATAAAGTCCAGAACTCTCTACTTCTGGGCTGGTCTCATTAGACCTTGCTGCTGTAGCACTGAAGAATCTATGTCAAGGAAAGAGCTGATCTGAAACAGGCATTTTGATGTGTGATGGAGTAAAAATGAGAATTTGTTTCATCCTCTGAGGCAGGAGAAGTATGGCCTGCCCACTGAGAGGGTGCGAAGGGGTCTGGTGAGGGGTTAGCAGCCTGGCTGGATGTCTGAGGGGCACAAGTGATCTTGGTCATCTCAATACTCAAATGAGTCACAGGCCTTCCAGGCAGCTTCCTGGAGGCACATCTCTAAGGGATTAAAACATCACTGGATATGCACAGGCTACCAGTGAGTTCAAATAACAATACCACGCTAGACTGGCAGGGCTTTTGTTTTGCTGGGTGGGTTGTACCCATTTGGGACAAGAACTAAGCCTCTGAGGGTCTGCCAAGGAAAGAGTGAGAGCTGCCACTCCCAGCTGTTCTCGTTCTCTGCCCCATCTCCAAGAGTGTTTGACCTCTGTTTTAAATCTGTTTTAAATAAACCCGGAGCAGATACTTAAGGAATATCCTTTGGGAGGGAAAGCAAATTAATAACAAGCTAGAGATACTTGTCCTGGATGCACTGACATCACAGCTTAGACCTGGTGAGGACCATGATCAGAGGGGAAGTGGCAGGTGGGGAGGGTAGATACAGATGTAGGACTCAGACGTGGGCAGTCAGTAACCCTACATGCCTAGGCCCTGGGAGGTAGAGGCCCAGAAGTTTGTGGGGACTCTTGGTCTCAGGAATTGAAGGACGAGACAGGGGCTCTGGGTCTGAGAGAGGGCAGGGAAGGAGTGGGGAGGAGGGCAAGAAGGAGGGAGAGAAGGAGGAGAGAGAGATACTAGTTCCTGCGCAAACCTCACCTTCTGTGAATGAAGAATCTGAGACCCCCTCAAGGTCACATACTGATTAGAGGTGGATAGATAGGTGAGATTCAAATACAGGTTTGCCTCCCTTCCAGACTGTGAAACTCTTATCTTTTTTTTTTCCCCCAGAATTTGGGAAGTAGGAGCCAGAGCAAAAGCAGAAAGGAACAGGGCAGCACCCCCAAGCCTGTGCACCAGCACACCATTGCTGTCTCTGACAGTGGGTCGGGGTGGTGTGAGCTGAGGGGACCTCACAGGGCCACGATGAGGCTCTGCAGATTGAGTGTGATCTGCTGTGAAGGATGATCTGAGACACAATACTAAAGTCTGATGGTCACTCTGGTCGACCTAATAGGAATTAAATTAATTTTAAACCCTTCTTGGAGCCCTGAAGCAGTTCAAGCACATTCTGATCTTAGTTAACTTGAACTCATGTCTCAAAGGGAGAAAGCATTCCCAGAACCCACTGTGGGAATCTGAGATCAACAAAACAGGGCAGGGGACAGATGATTAGAGAATTACCCTGTTGACGTGGAAATCTAGACTGAGAGAGATGAGCTGGTTTTCTTGAGAACACCCCGCCACCAGGTAGCAGATGATGTCCCAGCATCCAGGTCTCATCCCTGCCTACCGTGAGGCTTGTCTGCCATTGCCAGGGGACATCTCCCAGGAGCCTTTGGCTCTCCTTCTAATAACTATGATACAAACTCCTGATGCTTTCCCTTCCTTTTTCTTTAAATATTCTTCCTCCATGTGAAGGAGCTATTAAGCAAGGATTTGGCAGTGACCTCTTTGCCACTTTGGGATCTGGGCTGAGCAGAGGGAAAAATAGGGGAGAACCTGTATAAACAGCATCAAAACATTTTTAGATGATATCAAATGGTGCTGGACAAAGTTCTTAAAGGGCCAGAAATTCCTCATTTGTGTGCTGGAAGCAGTAATCACACCCCTGCTGTGTTTTTGTCAGTTAAATGAGATAATACATGTAAATGCCTTAGCTGGTGCCCCGCTGAGTAGTTTACATGTGGATTACATGTCAGTACTCAAAATATTAGTTACTATTTCTTGTTAAAGAGTGGTAAGGTAATCTACTCTAAAATCCAGTCCCATTTGGGGGTAATATGGTATCAGGCTATTCTAATGATACCTTGTATATGTGTCTTGTTTTATGGTTTATAACATGAATATTCCAGACCATTCAAATTCATTCACTGGATTTCCTGGAGTTTAATTTAAATATTCTCTTCAAAGTTTATGTGACTCTGGCCATCCTCCTTATCCACCAAGAATGGTGATAGCCTTGTACTGTGTACTACCAAAATAATGTTACCTCCCCCTGCCTGCTTCCTGCAAATGGCATCATATTGGCCTTATAAACCCTATGCAGAAAATTTATCATGTCAGGCAGAAAATTATGATCAATTTTTAAGAAAAATCTTAAAAACCCAAACCTGAGTAACATACAGCTATACTCAATTTGACCCTTTTCTTCCCAGGAACATCCCAATTTTTTGGTTATGGAACCATTTGGACTCCTCCTGTAGCCTTTGTTCTAAGACTTAAAGCATGCGGTGGCTGTCCTTTCTTTTTCACAAGAAGAAAAGGGCTGACTTCATGCAAATTAGTCTGTTTTTGTTGGAAACCTTCAGGAAACTTATCTGTGAAATGGAGACTCACAATAAAAAATGCAGCACATCTTACTGTTCTGCTTTCAGCCAGTGTAAGACTGTTTCCCACAGCATGGAATGCTTAAATAAAAAGTGTTTCATCCCAATGCCAAAACTCCAGCAATGCCTTTGACTGCCTTCAGGGGTGGTAATGGAAGTGGGGAACCATCTATTCAACACTGTATTATTTTCAGATGATTTTCCCCCTACCCGGGAAATGTGTAAATGAATGCAGAAAGGTAGGACTGAGATGCTAAATTTAGGACCAGCAATTACAGACGCTGGAGTTCTGAGCCTCCTTTTGCTCCTCTGTAATTTCTGACATAAAAATACTAAGTATGGATAGTATAAAAATAATTTGTTAATAATGAGTAAAGATTGTTTTGACAATGTCTGACATTTCAGAAATATACTGCATTGTTCTGACTACATTAATTGACACTTCTTTCTTTTCTTTTCCTTATCTTTCAGTGACAATTTCAACAAGCACCTTCTTTGACGGCTTGCTGGTGACGGGGCTGTATACATCCACAAGTGTCCAGGCTTCACAGAGCATTGGAGGTTCCAGTGCCTTTGGATTTGGTAAGCTGCCCTGACAAAAGAAACTAGTTATTGTAGATACTTTGTACAGTTGTAGGTCTTATTTTTTTTGAAATTATCTCTTTAAAAAAAAAAGAAATTATCTCTTTTAAAAGTAATGAAGATTGATTACTTCAGAGAAAATAATCTGAAGTGACTTGTGTGTATTTGCTTGAAGTTGGATGAATTGAAGTAAGTCCCGCGAACGTGCAGCCAGCTTTGATCTTGGTTGATGAGCTTTCTCTCTCTCTCTCCACCTGCTGCCACTGTTATTCTGGTCCTGTGAGGTTCACGTAAATTTCTGTGTTCCTTCACTAAGGCTGCTGTAATTAGCTCCGATGCCCATGCAATCATTCAGTAACCTGTTCTCATAAACAGTAAGTGAAAAGTGTACATGTTAAGTTTGACAAGTAAACATTGTATAAAACAGAAGATAGCAATGTTTGTTAAAATGATTGAATTCTATGAGTATCCATAAAAGAATGCTATTTAATATTTAAGATATTTCTTTGGAGTCTTTATCTTTAAATCAGAGACCTCTCAGGTTACTTATGTGGAGAGGCAGAAGACCACATGGTAGCCATTAATCCCAGAGGACTGTCAATTTGGAAATCTCTGGTTTACTCATAATGCTATCAACATGCCAAGCTAGGATTAAGTCGACCTTTCACAGCATCAAAAATGCAAATTTAATGTATCGGTTTATGTAAGACATAAAATTTTTGACCTTTCTCTCAGGTTGGCAACCTATATAGGACTTCATAGATGTTAGAAAGATAGAATTGCATAATCAAAGGCAGGCATATGTTCAGTCTTTTTTCCTATGGTGTTTACGAAATAAATGATTTTTAGCCATTTTTTTGTATATGAAAGGGCACCCTACTCTGGGTCCAGTCCCAGCAGTAGCTCTGCCCAGGTGACTCATTGGCTGTGTTGACGTCACATAGCTTGCCCAAAATGAGGTCCACAGCCCTAGGGCTTAAAGGAGGCTCAAAGTCATTTAATTCCCAAGCCTTAGACTATGGGAATTTACCTATATTTAAAAAGTCATAGATGAGATCTTATATTGTTTTGGTAATGACTTTTAGGTCTAAACCTCAGGAAAAAATTTTCTCTTATGTCTAAAAATTCCACATCTTCAGACCCACTCTTCTTATGGCTGCAAAGATGAAGACTCAGGTTACGATCATATACAAATGTATAAGTATATTGCATACTGTCTGTTGTGTTATAAGAGGACCCATAAGTAGGGCTGTCATATTTAGCAAATAAAATACATGACAGTGGGTTAAATTGAAATTTTAGATAAACCAGTAAATTTTTTAGTATAAGCATGTAATATTTGGAATAAGACCTCTTGGGCTCCACCATAGCCCAATTAAGTCAAACCTCTGGAGCTGGGCCTGGGAATTGGTAATTTTTAAAGCTCTCCAGTTGATTCTAATATTTATCCAGGAGAACCACTGTACTGGGTCATTCCCAGTCCAGTAGCATCAGCATCGCCTGAGAAATTGTAATTGCAGAGTCTAGGCCTCACTACTGACATGGTGATCAGAGACTCTGGGGGTGGGACCCACTGGCCATTTATTTAATTAACACTCCAGGTGATGTTGATGCATGCTGAAGTGTGAATAATTCTAGTCAAAAGTAGAAAGACAGATACTGATTAAATGATCATGTAAGTGGGGCTGACAAATATACTGAGTGCTGGGAAAGGGTCTGACACCTCTTGGGTAAGGTGGGGGGTACTTTGGAAAGGTTTTCCTAAGGAAATGATGTCTGAGTGGAGATCTGAAGGAGCAAGAATTATTTAGCTAAAGGCCTGTGGAAGGCAGGGCACAGCATGCCCAAAGGAAAGAAGGGCAGTGCAAAGGCTTAGAGTGGGAACAGGCTGGCCTTCTCCTAGATAATGGAAGGGACACTGGTGTGGCTGGACCTGGAATCCAGAGGGAAAATGATAACTATGGCTGGATAGAGACCAGGAATAGACTATTTAGGATGTTGTAAGATTTGAGTCTTCATTCCAAGAGAAAGGAAAGCCATTGAGAAATGTAGGCTGAGGAATGACTTGAATAGCCTTTGATTTTGAAGAAATCACTTTGGGGTCAATATTGAGAACAAATTATAGTGGATGCAGAAAATAATTCTGAAGTGTAATTAATCTGTACTTGATTAATCTGTAATTGATTCTAATATTTATCCAGGAGAACCACTGTACTGGGTCATTCCCAGTCCAGTAGCATCAGCATTGCCTGAGAAATTGTAATTGCAGAGTCTAGGCCTCACTACTGACATGGTGATCAGAGATCAGTTGGTGGAGTTGATTTGAGAGGATGTGGCTGAATTAAGTAACTATCATTTGTTAATTTAGGGCCTTTAAAAAGGAAAGTCATTAAAGTGTGTTATAAGTACATTACTAAGTCTAGTGCATAAGTCTCTAAGTGTGTTATAAGTACATTTTGAAGGAACATCTAAAATATGTGCATCATATTGTCTCTGAGTTTAGCTGGAAAGACAAACATAAAACTAATAATAAAATTGTTAAGAATGATTTAAGGAACTCAGGCATCAAGGCATTTCTTACAGTGACTTTGAAAGATACGAAAAGTGAATTTTTAGTTGAATTATTATCTATTTTGGTGAGCAGAAATTGCACTTAGTCTTCCCATCACTATCAATCCTGTATCGTCGGTTTAATGGTCCAAAGAGGCTTCCGAATATAAACAGAGTCCATTGAGGATAGTTTGACTTCCATAGCCAAACGCTCAGGTCTTGGACTGGATACTTTACATTTTTATAGAACGTGATTTTTATATGGATGGATAAGTAGGTGAGATCTTTTTTCAATTCCAATAATATCCTAATAATTTCATGCTTGTTTATTTGATACTGATAAATAACCTTAAAATGAAATTTAATAATATGCCTGAATATTATATAACAAAGTTAATCTTCATAAATAATGTTTAAAATGGAAAGCAGGTGATTAAAGGTCTTTTTAGATAAAATGGTCACTTCTGAAGTAAACTATACTGTTTTTTGGTATTTGATTTAACTTTAACATATTCTTTAGAATATAAGAACAAAATAAAAAAGATTTCATTTGGTTAACGTACAGGTAGGAAAGTAGGGGAAACTTACAGAAGATAAAATTCAAAAGAATTGCTGCTTTTTGGTAGTTTAGAATTTATGTTAGGGTCAGGCTAAAGTAATATGGCATTCTCTGACCTAGAACAAAAGAGTTATCGAACACTGACTCTATTGTTAATCTCTGACTTTTTAAATGGAATGTTAAGCAAACCTAGTTTGTTTGGCATTTTTCCAAATCCTAGGATGATTGTGATATATTTAGCTGTGACAAGTAAGGCAAAATAAAGCATATAGTTGAGTCGAAATAGGTACTTTGGAAAATTTTTTTCTAGAGTGGTTTTAATTGTACTAATTATACTAAAGTTACAGTCACTCTCTTTTGAATTTAAAACGTGTGTATGACCATCCAAATAAGTCTGCAATTATTCTTAAGATACTGTGGTAGGAATATAATTGCACTGACATAACTACAGCTTTTTATGCAAAACCAGAATTCTATAAAATGCATGCCTCACTGACCAAAAATAGACAAATGTCTAATAGCCAGAAATACATTAAAACAATAGCTATGCAAAGAAAATGACTGTAAGCCAGCAATGTCTGATTTGAAATACCTCATTTTGCTTGTCAATATAAGAAAACATGCTGCCCTAGGGAAGTGTGATGTTTAATTATGGATATCTCTTTGTGCATCCCAGAAAAAAAATGCTTTTCTCTTGTCTTTGGCTTTGAATTCTAGCTCAATCATGTAAATCTTCAAGGCTCATTGTGGTTGCTCAATGAACAGCTATTTGAATATCCTTTCATACAAAATTGTTCCTGTTCCAGGGCTGAAATGCATTTTACTCAATATTTAGTATTCTGGCTCTAAATGCTAGAGATTTTCCTCAATTTTCAATATGCTGCTTCTAAGACCTGAAAATCAGGTTTGCAAGTCTGATAAATAGCAGCCACAATGTTAGACCATGCATAAATTAAGGTCTCTGCAATTCCTAGATAATCTTGCTCAGCTAACCCATGAGGCATTTTAGCAATTTTTCATTTAAAGTTTATAATTTCCTACTTTCTTCATACTTTTGTTTTGTAATAATTAGGCATTCTAGATCCCATAATTTAAGTAATAAAACTTTTAAAATGGCAATATTTAATGAAATCCAATTTGGGGTAGTGATCCAGTGAATCGGTCTAGGAATGTTTTTTCTTTTTAATTTTCTCTCAAGCATTCATGTTATATTTTTAATAGAGATTAGGTAATTAACATAAAATTAGTATTTTCAATGTTATTTTTAAAACACAGTATTAGAATTTTTAACTTGATGTTATTTTTTAAATGTGATTTGACACTCTAGATTGTGTGTATTTATACAACAAATTACTTAAATATTTTAAGAAAGACTTCAAATTTTAGTAAATCTTAAATTGTCACTAGTTAATAAAAATGTGTATTTTACCAGTAGATTTAGATGGTATGTTACTGTTTCAGCACCAGAATGCAAGCTTTTACTACTTTGTTTTATTTTCACTAAAGAAAAAGATACAGGGTTGGCTGGGCATAGTGGCTCACGCCTTTAATCCTAGCACCTTGGGAGGCCAAGGTGGGAGGATCACTTGAGGCCAGGAGTTTGAGGACTGCCTAAGTGAGAGTGACACCCTGTTTCTAAAAATAGAAAAAATAATGGGCATGGTGGTGTACATGTGTAGTAACAGCCACTTGGCAGGCTGAGACAGTAGGATGGTTTGTGCCTGGGAGTTAGAGGTTATAGTGAGCTATAGTCATGCCACTGCCCTCTAGCCTTGGGAATAGAGTGGGGCTCCATTTCCAAAAATAAAACAATTAAAAAATAAAAGGAAAGAAAAGAAAAATGCAGGGTCTCTTTAAACTGTTTTGGTTATGTTAAGACTAAGTTGAACCTTTTTGCTAATTATCATTAAGACTCCTGCCCCCCCAGAATTAGCTACAGTTCAGTCCTAGGTGTCTTGTTTGTGTGTCAGATGCACATTCTGAATACATGAACATATTAAGGAATTAATATCTATAAAGAGGGGAAGCCACTAGTGACTTTATTAAATAGGTTCTGTCATAGTAGTGGTTGTATTTACCAGTCCAAATTAAGCTTACTATACTCAGGATCATCTGGACAAATTTATCTTGTCTGTCTCTTTACAAAGAAATAAAAAATAAATGCAATTTAAACATGCTTGAGGAATTCAAAGGCATGACCTTTTACTAGGTATAATAAATAATCTATAATTAACAAGAAGACTCAATTAAACAGATTACTCTGGTCAATGGTATAAGGAGCACAGCTGACAAGAGGTGAAATTGCCACTAATTTTTCCTATTTACAGAGTATTAACTTAAATTTGGTCTTTATTCATTCTATTTAGGTATGCCAGCATTACCTTCATTAAGAAGTAGTTTTATTTAGTTTATATTTGACATATGATAAAGAATTTAGGAATATTTCCTAACGTCTAAATAGCAACTTGAAAAGAATCACTTGCTATAATAGAATAGTGGGCATGGTCTATATAAAATTGTTGAGTTAATCAACCAACTAATTGCTTAAGCATATGTTTAGGGCCCTGAGATTTGGGTCAAGGTGGAGGAATTAGTAGAAAAAGGTAACTCAGTGTGAATGGTTCATCACATGACCTCTGGAACTGGGTGGTTTAGGTTTCATGCCTGGCCCTGCTTCTTGCTGACTTAAGCAGTAGATTTACCTTCCCCAAGCCCTAGTTTCTGTATTTGTAAAATGAGGATAACAGTAGTGCCCAGTATAGAGAGTTATTGGATGGACTAAATAAAATTACCATTCAAATGCAAAGTATATTACAGGTTCCAAAGAGGTATTATTTAAAGACTCAGAAAGAAGCAAGAATTCTTCCTTTGAGAGGGGCAATAGAATGAGTAGATTATTCAAGAAGGTTTAAAAAGAGAGAGTTTGCCTGTAATTCTGGGGGCTGCACTCTGCTTCTTACCCATAGAATTTGAGCGGGAATGGCCCTCCAGGAGAGCCTGGCTCAGCCTCTGTCCAAATGTGTGGGTAAAGAAGCAAGATTTGGAAAGGCAAGTGCTGACTCTTATGGGAGCTGGTTAAGTGCGAGGACTAAAGCCAGGTGTTCTAGTATAACATCCACTTCCCAGATATTTAAAAAATATAATAGTGTAAAATTGACCATTTAAAGGATACATTTCAATGATTTCCTGTATATTCACAAGACCAGCAATTCCAGAATGTTCTCATCACCTCTAAAAGAAACCCAGGACCCATTAGCAGTTACTCTCCACTTTTTCTTCCCCTTAGTCCCTAGACAACCACTAATCTACCCTCTATATAAATTTGCTTATACTGAAGGTTTCATGTAGATGAAATCATATAACATGTAGCCTTTTGTGCCTGACTTCTTTTCCTTATAACTATTTCAAGGTTTACCATGGTATAGCTGATATAACACTACATCATTCCTTTTTATATCCGAATAAAAATTCCACTATATGGATAGACCTTACTTTGTTTAGTAGATGGATATTTGGCAGTTACCAGATTTTTATTATAAAAGGACTTAGGACTGTGCAAATTGGAAAAAAAAAAAAAAAAAGGAAAAGAAAAAAACAGTTTAAGGAAGATGCTAAGCAGTAGGATCACCAAATTCCTTAAATATTCATCATCAGTGGCTGAGAACCTCTAAAGACTAAAATTGTTAGTCTGTTCTATGGCTCAGATATGAGAATTTTCAAACTTAGGAATCAAGACAAATTTCTCCTCTGCCTTCCTTTTTGGCCACTCAAGAGAGGCCACAGTGACATGTTTTTTGCCTAACCGTTGTCAAATTACATAAGTTGGTCAGATTTATTAGCATAGGAATCAAGATTCACCAATCCCAGTCCTGAGCTCTTCATGAGGTAGGCCCATGGAGCATGAAAACATTCAGGAGTGATGGGCAGCCGTCGTCTGCAATGGCTCAGAGGAGTTCTGAACAGGGAAAGGAGAGAGTAAGAGTGCTGAAGTACTAGAGGTTTCTAGGCTCCTGGTTTTTTGTTTTTTGTTTTTTTTTTTTTTTTGAAACTTGAGTGTGACATCATCATAGTGATACTGGATTTTTGACTTTGGATTTCCAGGCTTTTGGTCTCCACGATTCGATGAATGAATCGATGGACCACAGGATGGACAGTAAGTTAGATTTTATTTACAGAGGTATTATTACAGCTCTTACAAAGAGCCAAACCTTGCAGAACAGGATAAGATAGGTTTTATGAGCCAAACCTCCTTATAGAGCAGGGTATAAGTGTTACAGCTCTTACAAAGAGCCAAACCTCCTTGCAGAGCAAGATGCAAGTGTTACAGCTCTTACAAACAGCCAAACTTCCTTATAGAGCAGGGTATAAGTGTTACAGCTCTTCCTCTCCTGCTCTCTCTTCCTCAGTGGTCTGCAACAATCTGCTGAAGTCTTGCTCTTCTGCTCTCTCTTCCTTGACGCTCTGTGATGATCTGCGGTGATCTGCCCCAGGCTCTCTGCTCAGGGGTTTATATAGGGGCAGTTGTCCAATGAGCTGAGAACTTAGCTGATTGGTCTATAAAATAGACCAGTCAGGAGCAGGATTGAAAATGGACCAATCAGGGATGCACTGGAGGAATCACCAGTGTTTTCCATTGATCACAGGTCTTTTTTGTTACTGGAGCCTCCCGTGGGGGAGGAAAGCTCCCTCCTTTTGCTCTAGCCTGCTGATTTGTATGCCCGGCAGAGCCAGCAGGTCCTCCAGCGTCGATCTACTGGAGCCTTTGGTGGGGAAGGGAAGCTCTCCGGCTTGCTCCAGCCTGCCAGTTCCTTTGCTGGCTGCTGCTGCCAATACAGAGGTGGCAGGTACCCCAAGCCCCACTCAGCTGAGCTGGCTGGGGCGCCACTTTTCCCATATCAATAGCTCCCAGCAACTTCAAGTGCTTGGGTTCAAGGGATCCTCTTGCCTCAGACTCCTGAGTGCCCACACAAAGCCCAGCTAGTTTTTCTATTTTTAGTAGAAAGAGGGTCTCTCTCTTGCTCAGGATGGTCTTGAATTCCTGAGCTCAAATAATCCACCCATTCGGCCTCCCAGAGTGCTAGGATTACAAGTGTGAGCCACTGTGCCTGGCCTCCACGCTCCTATTTTAGGATTATTTTGGGGTTCTAAGAAATGGTAAACATAGCTAATATTACCAAGCACTTGGTATATGCAAGGTGTGCTGTAAGTGAAAAATGAAATCCTACTGCAGTTCTCCTTATTTTGTAGATAAAGAGCCCAAGACACAGAGAGGATAAGAAACTTGCCTGAAGTCACAGTTGCTTAGGGAGTTGCAAAGCCATAATTCAGACCAGGCTCTCTGGCTTCTCATTAAGCTTCCCTTGCAGCCCAAGCCAGTTTTAATTGGTTTCTGTTACAACCAAAAGAAACTAAGGAAAGGCCCTCTCTGCTCTAGCCCTTCCTGTCCCTAAGCCCTATCTCTTCCCAGCCTCCTACCATCCCTCTCCAGATATGCACTCCCACCCTGGACACACCCATGCACCCATACACCATTTAAAATAACCCATGCCTGATTCCAAAATCCCAGCTGCTTTAAAACTTCTGCTGCCCTGGTTTATGGCCCTTGGAATTCCTTCTGGCTCTGTTTCCTGGGGGCACATGAAAGATTATATGAGAAAGGTGCTGAAAAATCTTTGAGGATTCACAGGATATTTTACTACTAAATGCATGTGTATGTGCCAGTGTGTGGCTGTGTATTGGCTGTGGGGAATATTACATCTCTAGACAGCCTGGAGAAATTGATCATCCTGGCAACCGCTTTGTCCTTTTCTCTACTGTAGGTGACGGGTACCAATGCTCTCAGATACAACAGTGATTGATTAAGAAGAGAGAAAGAACTTCAAGAGATGGCCCAGTCCAGCCTAACTCTTAGAGCAGGTTAATGTCATGGTGGTACATCATAGTTCTTATTTCATCTCTTGTATCTTTCCAGAAATGATAGCTCTGCAGTTTCCCAGGAACATATTCTAACATTAAGTCAAGTCAGATAATTAAAGATGCCCTGTCTAAAAGTTTAATCCTTTGCTTTAACTTCATCTTTCTCATCTAATTTTTCACATAACTGAAAGTGGTATTTGGTGTTTGTCAGAAAGTAATTGTCCCTTGTTTTCTTTCCTTTACAGAAACAAAATCCCCCAAACACACACTCCACAAATGTGTAAGAGTCATCCATTTCCTAGCTCCTTAATAATGTACTTGTCAGTTTTCTCTGGACGCTCTACAGATTGCAGATGGAGGAATTTAGTCCTGATAAGACCTGTACCCGGAAATCACTGTGGATGGTTTAAAAATGTATCCTTAAGGAAGAGCAGTTCTTCTCTTCCTTGCTTCTATTCAAATGAATATGCTCAGAATCTTATCAAGTATTCAGAAAACTGGCATGTATATGTAAAATTATGTAGGAAATTAGAGAGCTAAGAAATGCACATTTTAGAGCAGTTCTGGTGGAAGTTATAAGCTATGACTTTGGAAAATATTCTATCATTTGCCAGCTGGTGTTAAAAATTTGTGAAGAGCTGCTTCTGTCTTGGCAGAGCATAACCTTATTTCTTTTACTGAAGAAGACATTTGCCCTGATAATTGAGCCAACAGACAGGAATGGAGCGGAGGTCGTTACATGAGGTACTTTCTCATGGGCCAAAATTGTTAAGAATAATTCTGGAAAGTAACTTTCTGTAAATGAACTCTTAGCCCTCACTTGATAAGAACAGAATCAGAAATACTTTTCTCTCTCTCTTTCTTCAATATAATGCTTAAAAACATCTAGGAATTGTGGGTCTTTGCTGTTCAAAGGCACTGTTCTCCAGGAGAGGGACACGTCTCCAAATAAGCCAGACTGTTCACATTAACAGGAGAGGGATGGAGTACATGCTCCAGGGAATGGACTTCAAAGGTTGACTCTGACCTAGCAGCCGTTGTACTTACAGTGTGGTTTACTCTTGATGTTTTCCAGTCCTTTTTTTGTTTGTTTTGTTTCCAGGTAATGGTAAATGAGTTTATGTTCCATGTTCACAGTAACTTATTTATGAATACTCTTGGATAAAGTTGGCTTCTCTTTCCTGGCAATTACATCTAAGAAAAGCTTGACAATAATTTTATA
This sequence comes from Otolemur garnettii, assembly GCF_000181295.1. Taxonomy (NCBI): domain Eukaryota; kingdom Metazoa; phylum Chordata; class Mammalia; order Primates; family Galagidae; genus Otolemur; species Otolemur garnettii. The sequence goes on from NW_003852400.1 coordinate 4,732,060, forward strand.
ATGTTATTGCTTCCTAGATATAGCTCTGATTGGATTTTAAGATAAAAAGTAGTGAAAGTAAATTCTTGGCTTCTCCCAGAAAATAGTTGTGCATGTAACATTATGAATATGAAAATAGATGTAGGAGTCCAATAAAGGCATCTCACCAAAGGCTGTTGTGTTTCCACTCTTGTCTTCTGTTTTGTAGTTTGTATTCATCCCTCTGATGCAGAGTTTTGCACTGAGCCTAATAGATGTGTAGGCTGCTCTCTGAGGCAAGCACACAACTAAATTACTGTTTTCAGGACTCAGAATGTCTGGATGGAAAGATACTTGTTAGTGTGGGAGTTGCCATTTTGGAAAACAGAACAGCGAAAATTGTTAATATTTTGGTAAAAGTTCAGATTGAGCTCCCCTCCTGCTTTTCTTCCTGCATGTTTTCATACATCAGAACCATGTTGTTGTTATTATCTGGTTAATTATGTTATTTCTGGTTCCCTTTCAGAAAAGTTCGTCTCCACTTGAACTCCTGTAAATAGCAAGAAACATACAATAAATGAGCGATCAGAGATCATATTCTGGGAAATATGTTTTATTTATCCTTTGTTTTCTTTTTAAGATAATTATTTGTAGTATGAGAAGATTCCTTTTTAACCTGACTTTTAACCTGTATGATCTGATAGCATTTCTTACAACAATGGCAGAAATGGAGAGAAATCTGTTACTAATAAGAGAACCCCACTGGGGTTTGGCTTTCTGTTTCCAGAGAATGGAACAAATGGCCAGCTCTGGAATAATTATAAGGCTGGTGAAGTTTATCCTTAGCTTTTCTCTTTCATTCTCGTCCTTGTCCCCTTTTCAGCAGGGAACTCATATAGCCACATTTTAGACTGAATTTTAAAATGTTGTGTTAATAGCAGCTTTTTCCCACACTTCACTTCCTGTAAACATTACTGCCTCGTGACGTATCAATAGGTCTAACGTGGAGAAGGGGCACTGCCATATAAAAAAGCTCGGACTATTCTGGTTAAAGTTAAATAGTACTTCTTAGCGTTTTTAATATGTTTTTCTTTCCAGACATAACTCACATAACATAAAATTCACCATCTTTTGTACCATTCAGTGGTTCTCAGCACATTCACTATGTTATGCAACCATCACCACTAATTTTGAAAACTTTTTCATTACCCCTGAAAGAAACCCTATTATCTATTAGCATCTCAAATTCCCCTGCCTCTCACTCCTGGCAGTCACTCAACTATGTTCTGTCTCTTGAGTTTGCCTCTTCTGGACTAAAGGAAGTGATTTGCATATAAAGGAAATCGTACAAAACGTGGCCTTTAGTGACTGGCTTCTTACATGTTTCCAGGGTTCTTCCATACTGAAGCATGTATGAATACTTCATCCTTATTTATGGCTTAATGGTATTTCATTGCATGGATATTCCATATTTTATCTATTCAATGTATTGACAGACATTTGGACTACTGTAAATAATACTCTTATGAGTCTCCTTACAAGTCTTTTGTGTGAACATATGTTTCAAATTTCTCAGGTGTATGCCCAGAAGAATTGCCAAGTCATGGGATAATTCTTTGTAACTTTTTAAGAAGCCACCAAGCTGTTTGTCATAGAAGCTGTGCTATTTCACATTCTTACTGGAAATGTATGAGAGTTCCAGTTTCCCCGCATCCTTGCCAACACTTGTTTTTTTCTGTTTATTTGTTTGTTTTATTGTAGCCATCCTAGTAGATATGAAGTGGTATCCTCATATGGTTTGATTTTCTTTCCCTAATGACTGATGACACTGAACATCTTTTCTTAAATTGATTTGTGTATCTTCTCTGAAGAAATACCTACTTCAGTCCTTTTCCAATTTTTAAATTGTCTTTTCAGTCTCTTTATTTTTGAGTTGTAAGTTAAATATACCTTTGCACATTATGAATTTTTAACAACAGCATACAGTGAGCATTCTTTCAAAAATATATCTTAACATAGAGTTCCTTTTATTCCCCCAAAGAAAATTTGTTTATATCTTGAAGAACTAGTTTTGTGCAGGACAACTTGGAAAGCACTGTTTGAGCAATTGACAATGACTAAATTGATTTTTTTTAATCTCTGGATGGTAGAGATGGCCTAATCTTAAAGTGTCTAATAGTTTTCTTCTCTCTTAAGAAATTTTCTGTCATTGAAAAAGCATTGCTTGTGTATTTAAAATTAAGAAAATGAACAAACATTTTGCTCTAGGTGTAAAGGGATTTTTAAGCCTTTGTACAGTGAAACCTAGTAACCAATGTCTTAATAGAAAAGTATAAAAAACTCAGACCATTTACAAAAAGAGAAAGACAAATGTTCAGTAGATGTGAGCAAAATATTCAACTTACTAATAAACATACGTAACAGTAAGCGATGGATTGTTTAATTTGGCAAAGATATTTAAAATTATGCATATTTAATACTGATATTAGTGCTAGAAAATAGAATAGGTATTTATTGTTGATGTGGATCTATATTGGTGTATCCTAAAAAGCAAATTGGTGGTATCTAAAAAGAACCATTAAAATGTTTATATATTTTGACACTGTTCTTTTATCTTTGGCATCTATTATAAATTTTAAAGAATAAACATAGACAATTCGATGTACGTGATTGTTCACTAGGCACTATTTATAATAGGATTTTGAAAATTTTCTAAATGTTCAGTAATACAGAAATGATTAAGTTAGAGCATTCAGGAATAGTATGCTGTAATTAAAATTATGTTTTTGAATAATATTTAATGGTTAGAATATAACTGAAATATGGATACAAATATGGATACAAATATACAAATACACGCACTTGGGGTTTAGAAATTGACCTTGCTTCTCCAAATACTTACATGTTCACATCTGCACTAAACTACAAAGAAAAACTACAGGAACTCTGTTATTTGACACGATCAGTACTAGGATTGAGTCAGTTAAAACAAATTGGTTAGACATGCTTGGTATTGATTTTTCTATGAATAATTAAGCAACAGTTTAATTAGTTTGTTGAAAAGTGAATCCAGTGGGGAGGAAGTGGCTGGGGAAAGGTAACAGAGTACTTCTGTGGTTTGTCAGGTCTGGGCTCTCGGTGGACTGTTGTGCTGGTTCTTTGGCTCCTTGCTTGGAAGCATCACAAGCAGAGGTGGTGGAGCGAATGATCTCAGACAGGAAGCAGTTCCACACAAACAGCCTTAATTGTAGGAAAGAAGGAAGTTATACAAAGTGGAGAGAGAACGGGTCAATCTCTAAGAGTAGAGAAAGAAATGAAGGACTCTCAGGTGGTCTCCTTTTATTGGGCTTGTTGAGGACAGGGGTTCAGGGAGGTGTGGATGTTACCAGGAGACTGAGATATGTGACTGACAGGTGTTTTGTGGTTTCCTGCAGCCCCTTCCCCGATTGGTCCCCTAGGAACCACCCTCCAGATTTGATTCCTGCCTAACCTGTTTTGGTATTAAATAGGATGGTTGGTAATAAATTTACCAGTTTTCAAATGTTATCCAAGAACTGTTCTTTAAATGAGGGTCCAGTGATTGGCACCCCACTAGGGTTTTATTTTGTTACATAAACCACTTTTCTACTCTTCATTTCTTTAAAATGGAACAAGAACATAAACAGACTTGTGAAGAGGTCTGAGTATAGAATCTAGATATCTATGATTTTTTGTTTTGCAACCTTTAACAGGGACCCTTTTCATCATAATCTAAAACGTTTCTTTAGCTTCTTTTTGTCATGTCTGCCTGAAACGTTCAAGTTAGTTTATATATAAACAAAAACTCCTTTTCTTAAGCATACAGGCAGTCCCCAAGTTACACACATCCACCTCAAGTACACCTTGCACTTATGAGAATGGAGGCTATTAGAGTGAGTCCTCGTGTTATAAACATCTAACTGGTGTATGACTCACACTTATGAACAGAGCCTATTACAGGTACTATGTAAGAGCAGTGTTACCTGTTATATATAAATTCAGCGTAAGGACAGACCTATAGAACTTCTTTCTTTCATCAGCTGGGAACTGCCTGTATTCATTTTTCATCAATTTACGTAGCATTTAATGAGATGACAATAGGATAATATCAGGTTCAAATGGGATGAACAGGTTGGGGGGCACATACCACATGCATACCCACATAAGCAGACACCAGGTTAGCACACTAGTAGAAGCCCAGACATTGAACACAAAAGCACTGGTCCCTACTCTCCTATCTCAAGGCCGACGTTCACAAAATGAACTGACGCTTTGTCAGCTGTTATATTTATGTGGCTTTATATTATGTGTAGCTACTCACCTAGTGAACTAATGTTATTTTTAAAAGTCATTTAGTAGGGATTTGATTAAAGTAATATCAATCTACTTTTTAACATATCGTTATAATTTTTAAACAAATATCAAAGTTGAAAGAATCATACAACACCCATTGTGTTGGTTAACGTTTCTATATACAAGGATATGCACATATTTTAAGAATATATGAGATGAGATTTAATAAATGTACACAGCTGTGTAACCCAAATCCCTATAAAAAACATAGGATGTTACCGTAACCTCCTAGGTTTCCCTCATGCCTCTTCTCTGTCAACTCTCACCCCGCTTCCCAGAGGCAGCACTGTTTGGATTGTCCATAGATTAGTTCTGCAGGTTCTAGACCTTCCTATGAATGGAGTTCTCTCACTCAACGCGATGTTTTGGAGATTTATCCATGTTGTGTGTATCAGGAGTTTTAAACATTTTTTATTAGTGAGTTGTATTCCTGTGTTTGGTTTTACGTTTTCCTTGCTTTGGACACACGTTGAGTTGTTCCTGGTTTGGGGCGATTATGCACACAGCTGCTGTGAACATCCTGCAAGTCTTTTTATGAATACCTGTTTCATTTTCATTGGGTAAAAACCTAGTGGTGGTTTTTGGGTTTTCTTTTATGAGAAGCTATAAGATGTTTTTTTCAAAATAGTTACCCCATTTAACACTCTCACCAGCAGAGCGTGAAAGTCACAGTTTCTCTGCATCTTCAACACTGTGGATAATTTTGGCCATTTTTGTGAGTGTGTGGTGGCATCTCGTTGTTGTTTTAATTTGCATTTCCCAGCTGCCTATTGGTGTTGAACACTGTTTCACGTGCTTCTTGGCCACTTTTGTCAAAACCTGCCAAATCTTACACCCATCTTAAAAGACCGAGTTGTATTTTTATTGAGTTGTAGAAAAGGATTTGGCTACCAGTCCGTATCAGATTTGTGTTTTATGACTCTATTTGCCACTCATAGCTTGACTCTTTTTTCCCCCTCAATGATACTATGTGATGACTATGAGGAATTCTCATTTATCAACTTTTTCTTTTATGGTTATCGCTTCCTGTGTCCTGTCTAGCGTACCATCACATGACTCAATGCAAATCCTTTTCTTAATGAGAGCCTAGTTATTGAAAAGTAGCTGTTCTTAATCATCACAAAACCATGAAAACCTTTGGGTGATTGGAAAGCAGATACAGGATTTAACATACGATGTTTTGAAAAATTTCTTTTTAAACATTGCTTCTCTGTTTTAAAAAAAAAAACCAGGATGCTTTTCATTCAGTAGCATCATTTTCACACTGAAAAGTTTTTCACCCCACGTGTGTGAGTCTGACTGTAATGTGCCACTTTCTGAAAGACCAAAATTACTTCAGACCCTGGATGACACTGTGATAAGCCAAAAGGGCTTTGGGACACTCCCTTCTCACCAGAGCCACATGCCAGAAACCAAACAGATGGTAAACTAGGCAGAAATGACCCTCGGCATTCTCATTAGAGCAGTTGGGGAAATTTTAATGGGCCCCCGTTTGCCTTGTGCAATATCTAATACCCTTTGAACTACCACTTTTTTTGTTCTCTGTTACAAGTCAACAACCACCATGTATATTTTAATAAGGATTATCAAACACAGTTTGCCCAGAAGATGTACAGCCCTCTAATGCTAATTAGTCAAGTTTAAATAATCACTGAATTCTGGGATAATTGGAAAGAAACACTGTTTTTCTTGCCAGCGCATAATTACTAATTAACAGGAAGATAAAATATCTGTGTAGCAGTCATATCTAGAAGAATCTGTTAACAGTTAATTAACTGATGAGTTGTTGCCAAGTTGATGTTAGTCAAGAAAGTTTACAGATGAAGTTCTTCTGTCAAATAAATAAATAAGCAAACAGACACACTATATGTAGATCACATTGTTGAGCTGCAGCAAAGCATGGGTAGGGTAAGCCTGTGTGATTTTTGGCTTAGCATTGCAGGGCTTACGACAGTGGGTCAGGCCATTACCTTAAAGACATAATTTCTGTCACTGTGAGTAGGGAACACATCAGCTGTTGCCGCTGTGCTGCTTACCCACAAAATTTGAGGCTTCATTAATTTGCCTTTCTCTTGATCCCCGTAATTGCATGGGCTTTCTCGGCCTGGCATTTTTCTTATGAAATCCGGCCACAACCTCTTCTGTGTTTTTTTTGCTTATTAGAAGTTAGGGCTGGAGCACCTGAAATGGGGAGCTGGAGATTCACAAAGAAGTAAATAAGATCTTGACTGGGCAGGCAGGAATTCTTCGAAAGTATATGAAAACACATACATCAAGCCATCTTTTAAAACTTAACATTTTTATTACAGATTAGCATGCTTTTAAATCTATTTTTTTTAAAGCAGTTTTTGGCTGGTTCTGGGTTTGAACCCGCTACCTCCGGTATACGGGGCCGGCGCCCTAATCCTTTGAGCCACAGGCACTGCTCCTAAATCCATTTTTAATTTAAAATTTAATAGGGAATGGGTACTGTCACACACAGTGCTTGAAAATCTTAAGTGTTTTAAAATTGCTTTTGGGGGGATAGTCTTTTAGTCATGGGCAAAAACTAAAACTTCAGTTATTTCTTTACTAATATAAAAAGTTATTAAAATTTTTTTTCAAAATCTTTACCGCAATGAAGGTTAGACTGTAGATAAAAAAAAAAAACTCATAGAATTTAGAAATTTGGTAAATAAGAAATTTATGAATTATTCAAAAAATAAGAAGGTGGTAGACAAACTGTGGTTTCATAGATTATTACAATGAAGAATATTTTCAATAATTTCTCTTGAAATAAGAAATGCACAGGGCCTGCTGGCTCAGGCCTGTGATCCTAGCACTCTGTGGAGGCCAAGGCAGGTGGATTATTTGAGCTTAGGAGTTTGAGACCAGCCTGAGCAAGAGCAAGACCCAGTCTCTACTAAAAAATAAAAAATAAAAGACCTAGCCAGGTGTCATGGGGGGAAGGGGGAGGTACCTGTAGTCCCAGTTAACTCAGGAGGCTGACTCAGGAGAATGTCTTGAGCCCAGGAGTTTCAGGTTGCTGTGAGCTAAGACGCCACAGCACTCCACCCAGGACAACAGAGTGCAACTCTATCTCCAAAACAAAAAAGAAAGAAAGAAGATAAAATGCGTTAGGACAAATTTTTAGCAGGAAAATTTTGCTTGGTGTTCATACACTCAAGGGTGTCCAAACTGTATCCTGGGAAGCACATTCAGATTATTTGAGAACTATTTTGCCTATTTGTGGTTTTGGTCATTGCAAAAAGTACACATAGACATTTTCTTTTATTCATCAGCATTCTTTAGTATTTGTGTATTTAATGTGTGGCCCAAGAAAACTCTTATTCTTATAGTGTGCAGCAGAAAAGAAAAGGGTCGGGCACTTTACATTTAACACACTGAAAGTTTGAGAAGAGTTATTGAAGTGGGAATTTTAATAAGTCAGGATTTATTCCCTTATATTCAGGCCTCAGACATACCTGACAGTAGTTTCTCTTCCAAGAAAAGAGAAGAGAAACGGTGCCGCAGGATTGTTTTAATTCATTTCGTTCGAGTCTAGTCTTCTGACGATGAGGAAATCAGCCAATTTACTGATTCCTCTTACGCATTCCTCTGTCTTAATAATCTGCAACCTTAGGGAGCTATGTAATATTCTGTAGTTAATGCTTAAACATGTTGTGACAAAGTTTTTTGTGTCCTTGGTTGCAAAATAAAAAGTATATTCTCTGCTCTGGACTGTGGTATTACTCCTCTTACAGAGCTGGACAGATCCTCTAAACAGAAACTAAAGAAAGATACAAGCGACTTCAGTGTGACACCGAACAACTGTGCTTGATACACATATACAGAACACTCCATCCCAAAGCTAAAGAATATATGTTCTTCTTGTCAGCCCATGGAACATTCTCCAAAATAGACCATATCCTAGGACACAAATCAAACCTCAACAAAATCAAAGGAATTGAAATTTTACCTTGTATCTTCTCAGACCACAAGGCTATAGAGGTGGATGGAACTCAACTCCAGCAAAATTGTCATCCCCACACAAAGGCATGGAAATTAAACAACATTATGCTGAATGACAGTTGGGTCAAGGAAGAGATAAAAAAAGAAATCATTAACAACAATGATTGAGCATAACCAACAATGAAGATACAAGCTACCAAAACTTGTGGGCCACAGCAAAAGTAGTCCCAAGAGGGAAATTATCCCATTAGATGCCTACAGCTGAAAAACAGAACGAGAGCACATCACTAACCTAATGAATCATCTTAAAAGGAAGAGCAATCCAATCCCAGACCTAGTAGAAGAAAAGAAATAACCAAAATTAAATCAGAAATAAATGAAATTGAAAGAATCATTCAGAAAATTAGCGAAACAAAAGTTGGTTCTTTGGAAAGATAAATAAAATTGGTAAAAAGAAGTTTGAAAAGCCCTCACTGCCTTCAGAGGTTCCTGACACTGTGGGGTTGCGTAAGTGTGTGTGCATTTATGTTCAGCTTATAGCTTAACCTATAGAATGGTTAGAATGGTCTTTGGCAGGTAAGAGTTAACGTTCAGTTTCAATGACTAGTAAGCTCCTCAAAGAACAAGGTCGTATAACGGCCTGCTATGTGGCTAACATGCAAATTGGAACAACACACATTTCAAGGCTTCATGAGTGGCCTCTCAGTATTCATACTGCAATGCAGTTTTGCCTTTCTCTAGTAGTTTTCATGCAGTGAGGAAGTGACAAGAATTTTATTTCTTTGCAAAAATTGCCATACAAAGGGAATCGACTGTTAGAACTGGTTATGGACATTAAAAGACACAGAAGAGTCTTAGTCTGGATACTCAGAGTCCTGAGCTTCCAAGCTTGTAGCCCCACCTGAGGGCTGTGCATCCTAGAGGAATTTCTGGGGGTTGTGCCTCTCTCTGGCTGAGTGCCGACCTGTCTGTATTCCCTCCTCACACAGAGAAACCTGTAAATTCAGCTTTTGGAAGCAAGAAAGAGAAACCTTAATTTTTGTCTCTTTTCCCTGTGTAAAATGTTTTCTCCTCTGCCCTTGTATTTGGGCTGCACAGAGAATTCTTTCTGACCTCCCTTCAAGACTACATATTCAACCAAATCCATCCCAGGCCCACTTTCTTCTGTTTCAAAATTTGTTGGACTCAAAACTAAAGACTCATTTGGCTGAGCCATCAGCTTTCCTGTCATATATCTAAATATGTAATAGGGATTGATGATAGCTATATTCTGAGATGTTATTCCTACAGGCATACAGGTAGTTCCTAAAGTGATCTCTGTGAATAATACCAGGGTATCCCTAAAGTCACCCCTAAAATCACCAGACATAGACAAAAATGGGAAACTGCAAAATATTCGTTACAAAATTCTACAAAATATTCTCTACATGTTTGCTTTCTTTGTAAAAGAAAATTCTTTATTTGTAAAATTTAGTAATGAATATTTTGTAAATAAAGGTACATTTAGCTATAATTTCCCATTTTCCTTATGTATTGCAACTTCAGGGACAACTTTTGGGATACCCTGAAATATGAGTCTGTGCTAGAAAAGGCAGTATACTGGGAAGACCTACTAATTTTAGCTTTAAACTAGACACTACCTAGTTTATATGTTAGGGCATGAAAAAACATAGCAAAATGAATTATAGTCTTGAAGGACTACACCAATTTGTCAAATCGAAATCACTTAAAAAACAGAATACATTAATTTCTAATGGGCATTTTTATAAAAACAAAAAATGCTATCTAACTTAAATTTTTTTTGTTTTTTTTATTTTTGAGACAAAGTCTCACTATGTCATCCTCTGTAGTGTGCCGTAGCATCACAGTTCACAGCAACCTCAAACTCCTAGGCTGAAGTGATTCTCTTGTCTAGCCTCCCGAGCAGCTGGGACTACAGGCGCCCACCACAATGCCCAGCTATATTTTTGTAGTAGTTGTCATCGTTGTTTAGCAGGCCCAGGCTGGGTTTGAACTCACCATGTGGCTGGTGCCCTAACCACTGAGCTACGGGCACTGAGCCTCTAACTTAAATTTTTAAAGAATGGTATGGTCCCAGAAATTTGAAAAATTATTAAAGTCTTAAATTACTTTATAAATAATCAAAGTGCATACTAATATAGGAGTTGTTTTAAGATTTTTTTATTTTTGATTATTATGGGTCCATAATAGTTGTATATCTTTATTGGGTAGGAAAAATGACTGTCCCGGAGATGGACATGTTGACATTTCCCCTCAGGGCTTTGGCAGGAAACCAATCCCTAGGCAAAAGAAAGGGTGCTGGTCAGTGTCAGTGAGGACGGCCAGGTGCGGGGTGCTGTGGCCACGTGGAAGGCAGGAGGGTGTTCAGTAACCACGGGAGGGATCGTGCCCAATTTTCCTTCTCTTTTCTTCCCTTTTCTTCCATTTCACATTTCTGCCCTCTTTGACTTCTTTACTTCCTTCCTGTTTAAGTGCCTTTTTTTCAAGTCCCTCTTCATTGCTTGTATTTATTTGCTCTCCCTCTACTTTTAGGGGGCGGCTCGTTTCGTACAATTCTCTGCTCCTTTTTATCCTTCCTTTAATGTTTTAGACCTCTTCTCCATTTCCCTTACCCTCACTAGCCCCCATCCCTTTAGAACTGTGGTTTTCAACCTGTGGGTCATGACCCCTTTGTAACAATGAAAATACATCGTGACACTAGAAAGGTTGAGAACCTCTGCTTTAGAACTTTTTGTTGGCTTCAGCTCACTTTCTGCTCTTGTCCCCTCCTCCCTTCCCCGTGTAAACAGCATGTACTACTTACAGTGTCCAGAGCAACAGTGTTCAGGTTCCTAGTTTATTTCATATACTTGAGGAGAGCAGGCCTATGGTTTTGTTGTTGTTTTGGAGACAGAGTCTCACTGTGTCTTCCAGGCTACAGTGCTGTGGCATCATCAGAGCTCATAGCAACCTCAAACTCCTGAGCTCAAGCAATCCTCTTGTCTCAACCTCCTAAGTAGCTCAAACTATGGTGTCAACCATAATGCTCAGCTGATTTTTCTAATTTTTAGTCGAGGCAGGGTCTCTTACTTGCTTAGGCTGTTCTTAAACTTCTGAATTCAAGGGCTTCCCCTGCCTTGGCCCCCACAGTGCTGGGATTATAGGTGAGAGCCACGGTGACTGCCCAGGCCTATGTTTATGGCATGTTGCAGAGAAAACTTAGGCCAGCACGTTGAGATGTGGCCACAGAAGTGGCAGCCTGAGGTGAAAGACTCTAAGTGTAAGTCTTCATCAGATAATAATATAGAAATGTTTTTCATCTGCCCTTTCACCCTCTGAGTTTGTTAGGAAGCAAGTAGGTACTGTCATATATATGTGTGAAATTTCGAAGGCTTCAAACAGTAGGACTTGCTTTCTCACTTGTATATCTAGGATTACCTCATGTCCTGCAGGGCTTACTTCTCTGCGTGTATATAGTGAGCTTGACTACGTGTATGCAAAGGGCATTTGTCTTCCCCATAGTGGGGTGTCATAGCGTGGATCCCAAAGATATCTCCTACCGTTTGGTGGACACATTATGCCACAATTGCAATGAAAGGAAATGACAGTCTCACTTTACTAGAAAGAAAATTATTTTTAAAAAGGTCTGAGTGCCTACCCTTAATGGATCCCCAACAATTAAAAAAAAAAAAGTTCTGAGTGCCTGGGCAGATTTAAAGCAGGAATAGCTGCAATAGCAATGGTGGAAACAGAAAGGGCATAGGAGAAGCAAACCAGAGTCAGACTAAAGAACTGTGGAGGCACCATGGGAAGGGCCAGAGTGAAGTCAAGGAAACATCAAAGAGAGGAGGATGTGAACAAAAGGTCACTGGACCAGGAAGAGAATGGAATTGGTGGTAACTGTGTGGCCAGAACCCAGGGAAATCCACACTCAAAGTGCCAGCTAAATCAGTATCGGAAAGGTCATGTTTTTAGCTGGCACAAATTCTGTGTTGGGTCTGCCTGCTTGAACGAGGCTGGGAAAATGTTTCTAGAGTCTAGTCTTTTAAACAAGGACTTTAGGGTTGGTGCTGCTTATTGCTCTCCAAAGTATTTGAGTCTTTGTAGATAACTACAGAAAATTAAACTCATTTGACAGTCCTTCCTGGTCTTTAGAGTGTCATCCCCCTTTGTTGTTTCAGGGTCTCTGCCCTCCTCCCTCCCCCCCCCCACCCCTCCCCATAATGTGTTTCTGTCAGGTGGAAGGAATGAGATAATCCTGGAAAGGATGTAGCATCTTTTGAAGGAACCTGTGATGCCATCTAAGCCTGGTTCTATCAAGAGTGATTGAAAAGTGAAGGGTGTCCTTCAGTGGCCTATGCCAGGCTCACTAAACCCTCAGGACTCTCAAAAGTATAACATTTTATAAAGCTTTTCACACTTTCTACGAGTTATGCACTTTAGCTCCTAAGTTGCACATTAAGTGTTTGGTAACATTCTCAAAAGAGAAATAAGCATTCTGACCTTCAGTCCTCTGCTGTTAACACTCTCAATGGTAGAATGGGCCATCATCTTGCTACCAGGATTCCCACAGAGCTCAAGAGCTGCCAGCAAAGCTCATTACCTCCAAAAAGTGTGACATCAGAAAAGCAAGAGTGTTTTATTTAAATGACAGGAAGTATAGATTGTTTTCACATTCTAAAGCAGCCTGGGATCTCAGTGCTTGGAATAGTTAAAAGATAGCATAAGCTGTATCTCTGCCCCGGACACTATCAGCTTTGATAAGCGTAAGTTTGTTTAATTGGCTGTTTGGGCCTCTGTGTATTCTCTCTTGTCAGAAGCAGAACTGGATGACAAAGGGTCAGAACAGGGAGCTACGACTCATTAGTCCTCAGCGTGCTGAGGTCTTAGGTTGGGGGTCAGTGGCCAGCAGACCAAGTGAGGATGTTGGGATGCTGCTGGGATCCAGGACCAGAGAGCCAGACTGATAAGGAAGGGTCAGTCGGAGTCACGCAGAGATGTGCTGCCAGTGGTCAGAGCCTGGGAGCCTGCCTGGGGGAGGGCAGAGTCTTGCTGTTAGTGCTTTACACAGAGCCTCCTGGAGTGGGGCTGGCATCCGGCTCACACTGGCTCGCCAGGTCTTGTGCTTTGCTGCAGGACTGGGTCTGCCAGGATCACCAAGCTGCCGTACCATGTGGCTTTGCCTGTGGAGGTAACTTTCTGCTTTCTACAAAGGCCAAGAGTAGGCTAGTAGTCACCCTGCCAGGGGGTCTGTGCCACACTTTGAGGCTGTATCTGTAGCAAGATGCTAAATAGATGGTCTTTGAAAAACTTGTTAATTGATGAGGTGGGATTAGGAAATGGCAGATATTGTTATAAGTATAATAACATCAGGGAAATATAAGCACTAATGCAGTTTCTGATTCAGCTTTTGGGATTTTCTGTGGCTTTCAGTGGCCGATCTCAAGCCCCATCTGAGAGAAGAGGCTAATGAAGGCATCTGGTGAGGTGGAGCGAGCAAAGCGGTTTCTTGTGATTCCCCTCTGGGTTTCTCCATGCTTTCACCCCATAAATACTTAAATTTGAGTCCAGGTTCTTGGGTGATATAATCTTTTCTTAAAAGAGCAAGTATAGAAGACCTGAGATCCAGCTGTCAGTTTGGGAGCCAGGAGACTTTATTTAGGGGCAAGAAGGTTTGTGTAAGATTTGGGGCCACAACCGAAGAAGAGCTTTTCTTGAGTATCTGAAGCAGTAGAGAACCTCTGTGGGGCGGGATAAGGCTGTGAAAATGCTGGCAATTTGAGGGTAGTAAATGTTTTTTTCACTGACTTCTGGCACAAAAGAAGCGGAGTATATCCATGTTAGAGTTTTCCTCTGAACCCTCTGCACTAGTTGCTAGTATTTTGCCATTTTATGGCTATGTGTAATGAGAAATGAACACATTCTCCCCCGAACTCCTCTGAAAATGTCAAATGCAAAGGTAAGGAAATGGAAGAACTTTCCCAGTTCTGGTGCTTCTGCATTAAATCCAGCTGTCCTCCTTCCTTCCCACCAATGACACCCATGAACACGCCAAAACAATTTAATTAGAGCAAAAGCAGAGTACCTCCTCTCCATGGGACAACTCTCGAGTGCCCTTCTTGTCTAGACTATGTTGTTCTCGTGTCTAACCACAGAAACCTCTTACTCATATCACATCCAGCTCTCGGTTCTCCGTCCCTCCCTCCCATCCCATCTGCTGCAGCCAGAGTAGACCACAAAGCGTGGTCATGCTACACCATTCAGTTTTCTTTTGGCTTTTTAGCATTTTGGATGTCCCTTACATAATTTCCCTTTCAGTTGCCAGTATCTGAGTTAGCACCTTATTTCTTCTCTCCTGAAACTCATTTTTTGGTTTGGTCTTGTTTACTGTCCCAGGAGCAGACATCTTCACTCAGTAGACCCTTTCATGTACAATGGCTAGGCAACTAAGACCCACTGTAGGGTATTCAACTAATTCTAACTTCTGTGTAACTTAATCAGCCAACACCAAGATTGGTGTAAATCATGAGGCTTTCTGGAGTGCTAAATATTGAATTTGGAAGAGGAGGTGGTTTCTACATTCCCCCAAACCCCCTTTCAGCTTTTTAGCAACTACCTGATGTCAAGGTGGGCATGCTTTGTCTTTGGAAATAAAATTGGCAAAAGTGATGGAAGGATGGGAATAAGCAGAGGTTTTAGAGTAACTATTCTGTAAATTAATAAAGACCCCTCAGTAGTAAGCTGGATATAAAAACATTTGTGTGAAGTGGGAAATCACCTTGCACTGGTTCTCATGTTGGCCTTGTTATTATTTTGTCTTTATTTGTATGTTGTCCTACTACATGTGTTCCTTTGTTCCTATTCTTAATATCCTCTCATTCACTGTAAATCACCACTAGATTGCTAGTAAATTAATTCAAGGGTGGAAGCTCCCTAAAAGTATATACTTTGTGGCACCTGCTGTGAAGGCAGAATCATTTTTGTTATGGAATTATTATTGGTGATAAGATACATTCTTACAATGACTGAAAAATAGGACATTTTAGTAGGGATAGATAAGGTTAGGTGACCTTAATTGTTAACTCAATTGTTAGTTTGCAAACAGCTATTCTTATCTCATAGCTGTTTCCTAGATAAGATTATAACATTATGGGATTTACTTAATTAGAATGACTTTTTTTTTTCCATTCTGAATATCAAGATGACTTTCATGTTCTCACAAAGCAAATAACTCACTGTTGCTTAAAATCAAGATGTGCATTAATGTGTACATGAAAGATAATCCCTTGATTGAAAAAAGGGTAATTGGGGTTAGCGTCAGCTAGTACAGAATCATGAAATAGCTTTGATAGATTTAGCATATGGATAAATCCCTTCTCCAAACTTCCCATGATGACGACTATCTTTCAGTTGGATCCTTTAAAGAATTTGATGCATAAAGAAAAAAATCTTATCAGGCATAAAATGTTGTCCATTTCCTCTTGATATGAATAATGAATTCCCTAGCCTATTAACAAAGGTTGAACTCATGTATACAAAAGAGATGGGGTTCCAGCTTGGGTTTTGTCTCCTTTCCTTTTGCCTGTTTATTTCATGTTGACTTTAAGGCTAACAAAAACAAATTCAAATTGCTTCCTCACTGCAGTCATTATCTATCATCTATCATCTAGTCTTATGGCACTGCTCGTTCATAAAATTTGTTAAATAATAGGTTCTAATATTTAGTCACTTCACTGATATCATTTTTAAAACTGATTTACTTTCACTCTTACAAATAATATTATTTATTTTTGGAAAGAGTAATGACAATTGAAATAATTACCATTTTTTAAACCTGTTTGGCCTGAAATTAAATATTTTATCTATAAAAAGGCTTCAGATAAGACATATCATGACTTGGAAATGTAACTATAAGACTCTCAATATAGCATTTTAATTGTAAGACATTTGACTGATATAAAAAGGGGGTAATGTGAGTCCAAACTAGCATGATGGAAGAAGGAGCTTAAAGGAAAGGATGAATCACCAAAAAAAATTTACCAAGGCAAATTGGTGGGAAATAATAAGGGGGAATATATTTGTAGGGACAAAAAGGGAGAAGTCAAAGATGACTGCGATTTGAGGAATGAACGATGATAGTAACACAGACAAAAAGATCAAATAGGGCCCTGCTATAAAGGTTTGTAAAAAGTTTAGTTTGGCATAACAGAGAGGGACATACTTAAACGGAAGTATGTAGTAGGAAATAGAAGTGAGACTATAGTGATAAGAGCAGATTAGAGCTAGAACTTTAGATCGGAAAGTCCCTCCAGGGACATGAATTTACTTAGCATTAATTCTTCTCCTTATCTCTCCCTTTTCCCCATCTTATTGGCTTCCCTGTGGTTTGGTTCAAAGAAACATTTAATTAAAATAAAGGGAAAATACTAACTTTAGAGCACTTTTCCTGATGGACCGGCTCATTAGTTGACTGGTTGATTGTTTGGTTGACTGATCATTCACGAGGCTTCATAAACCAGAGAATGTGTTGTTTTCAGTACAGTATTCAATGCAACATGAGTCTGCCTTTGAAGAACTTAAAATCTAGCGGGTTTGGGGTGTTTTGTCTATCTGTTACTGCCTAACAAACATCCTAAGACTTGGCAACTTAAAACAGTAACAATTTATTTCCTCATGATTCTGTAATTTGGGCAGGGCTCTAATAGGGAAGCCTGTCTCTATTTATGAAACCTCAGCTGAGGGTAGAATATTAAAGATGACTTTTCACTCACAAACCTCCAGCCTCTGCTGAGACGGCTGGAGAAGAAGGTGATGCTTGAGCTGAGTTTTAAAGGCTAAATACAGAGAAAACGTGGAGGGAGGAGAGAGAACATAAGAAAAAGACGTGTCATCTGGAAGGCTGAGAAACAGGATACAATGGATGTATGCAGGGATCTGAAGTAGGTCAATGGCATAAAAGGACTGGGAAGCGGGGGGCAGAAATAGAAATGGGATTAATTGGAGAGACCGCGTCTACAGGAGCAAGCAGGGGCCAGATGACAAAGGGTCATGTTTGTTGAGCCAATAAGAGCCAAAAGGTTTCTTTTCCTCTCTCCATTGATGATGCCAACAGTTCAGGATGTGAGGAAGAGGAGTTCTCAGGAAGTCAGAAGGAGCTGGCTTAAGAAGGTAGGAAGAAAATCAGGAGAGAGGGTTATCACATGAATTATAGGAGAAGAGAGTTTTTAAGAAAGACAACTGACCAACAGGGTCAAATGCTCTCTCCAGTGAGGTAAAGGAAGACAACGAATGAGGTGCATCCACTAGATTTGGCAGAGAAGTGGTAGCTGGTGGCCACAGTCAGACCAGTTTTAGTAGAAGCAGAAACCAGACTGTAATGGACTGAGCACTTAGAAGTAATTCAGGAAATGGAAGGGAGGAAAAACAAACAGTAGTTAAATGAACTTGGGGAGAATTAGTTTAAGATGGCAGAAGCCATGGCAAACTTTTATATTTATGTTAAAAGTAAATGATAAATAATAATAAGTACAGTATGGAGTGCTTATCAGGTTCCTGGATGAAGAGATGGAAGCTCAGAGAAGTTCTGGTCACAGGGCTAGGAAGGGAAGGAGCAGGAATTTGAACCTAGGTCCCACTTGACCACTGTACCCGGTGACGATGATGATGATTAGAGAGAGGCTCTTACACTGAATTCCAGCCAATGAAACGAATGTTAGGTATATACAGCCTATAATTATTGGTGCCTCAGTTTTCTCACATTTGAAGGAACAGCTTCATAATGGCAGTTATTCATAAGCTACATCACAAATGAGCCAAAAAGAAAGGAATAGCTAAAATATCTTTAAAAAGAGCTGTTCTCTGTGGATAAAATTCTGTTTTATGCCTTTTTCAAGTTCTAAGTAAAAGTAAGTAATAAATTACACCTAGAACGTGTAAGCTTTTCTACTTAAATGTGCCATGCCACCTTTCTGCTTGTGAAGGTGGATGTTAAAATAACCTGTTTCTTAAGTCCGCCATCTGTTTTAACCTGAAAGTAACACAGACAAAGAGCAAGTGGGCTCTGCCGTGGCTACCATGGGGAAGAATGATTATATTTCTGCAGTTTTCTCATTTTAGAAAAGGGGAAATGTCTCATTTAAACACACTGCGGTATTAAACCCAGCTTGTGAAAAATGCTTACAAGCGGATTCTGTGATATTTTGATGAACGTTACACTGATATGTAGGTGAGAAAAAATGGCTCAAGGGAAAGGAAATTAATGATGGCTGGGAAGAAGCCAGCTGTATGATTATATGTGTGTAAGATCAGTTTTCAGAAAAACGTTTTTATTTTTCCTACCAGTGTCTTCAGTTGTCAAATATTAAAAAATAGAAATATGTCCAAAATAAAATTGGCCTGTGGGAAAGACAGCAGTCAAGGTTATCAAAACATTAGAAAACACTGAGTTATCTCGCCCACTCCCAGCACCTGTGAGAAGCTGCAGACTGATGAAAATGCCTATGCCAGCTGGGCCATCTGTTCGGGCTGCTGCTGGCCTGGTCAGTGTTTGGAATGGAGACACCTGTCAGAGACGTCCACGTGTTGTGGGAAGCTTAGTGGTTGGTGTTTTGGCAGGTCATTCTCTTCTCTTTGAATCATAATGAAACAAATGTTTTGACATCCAGGAGGACTGCGGATTCCCTCCAGTGGAATATGGAAGTATAGTTTGGTTCTCTTACTGTGGTGGGTAATCCTCTAGTAATTAATATAAACATCATAACTTACAAAACTGAGAGATATTCTCTCTGCCTTTGCTGACTCCAGTAAGCTCTGCCTGATTTATAAAACATATAAGAGGGAAGGATGAATAGCAATATAATTAAGGTAGCTAGTATTTGTACCAGGCCTTATGTTAAACTTTGTGTATATTAGTTCAATTATTCTATTCAAAACACTTACAAAGAGTTGCCATTCATCTGGAAATTAAAACCAGGAAAGTTTTATTTACCCTAAATCATATAGGTAGTAAACTGAGATCAGAATCTGGATCTCTCTAACTGTAGAGCTGAGCCTTTTAACTGTAAAGTTAGAAACTTTTCATACATCTGAAGAGGATGTGGTTAATAAAATCTTCCAGGTCATGTCTATTGTCCTTGGTGAACATTAGGGCCTCAGCCTGAGGTTCACTGTGTTGGTAAAAGCCTGAGTTATGACTAACCTCCAGAGCTTGTGTTTGAAAATTGACCAAGAGTAAAGTCAACCTCTGTTCATCTGCCTGCCTGTCAGGAAAGGCATAACTCATAGAAAATCAATCTGGTTCTGGTCTGCAGTCAGAAACGTAGATTCTTCTGGAGATAGATATTTGGACAGATATTTTTAAAAGGACCTTGGTGATCTACCTTTCTTGAAGACAGGAAAATAAATTTGATGTTGTTTCTCTACTGAATTTTAGTGTTTTAATATTGCACCCCATCACAATGACTGTGTAACTTTGATATACCTGTTAGAGCCCAAAAATTCCAAGCAAGGCCTTGAGTCTCGCATTTCCAGTTGTGCCCCAGCGCCTGCTGCTGGAGAGGCATTCAGGGGCCTCTAGTAGACTGGGGTCTCTAGTAGACTCCCCCACTCTTTACAGTGGGCGGTGACTCCTCTATCATTTACTGGATGAGTCATCTCTCAGGAACAGTTCTGAAATATATGTACCTGAAAGTTGGAAAAGGGAGTAAACACCAACAATTTGATAAATATTTACCAAAGTCGACACCAAAGATACGTTATTGAATAAGTCACAGTCCTAGAGTTTTGGTGAACTGCAGGTGGCTGTGCAAAGGGTGCCGAGGGAGCAGGCGAGAGGGGCAAAGTTTCTTCTTAGCTAAGTTTCATCTTCACACCCACAGATGCTTAATTACAAGTGTGAAATGGAGGGGTCAGGAAAGAGGTGCTCTAGAAAGAGGGACCAGCACATGGCAAGGCCTGGAAGACAGAGAGATCCTGCAGTTTTAATAACTGGAGGAAGTTTAGTGTGATGGAGAGGAGATGAAAGGTGAGGTCCTGCGAACAAAGCTGGTGTCAGACTTTGATGGTCTTACAGACCATATGAGGGAGTGGGGACTTGAGGGTGTGACACATTTGTACTTTAGGAATGTCATTTGGGGAGCAGGGTATAGAGAATTGGGTGGAAAAAGTCAAGAATGGAGGAGGGAGACCCCTAGCAGTGATCTAGGGGGGAAATGATAAGGGCTGAGCAGAGTGGTGATAGAGGAAGGGGAGAGCAGCACATATGGGTAGGCAGCATTAGAGACTAAAAACCTCTAAGTTTGGAAACGAAATTGAGGAAAGTGATGGGTTGAGATAGTGTTCGGGTTTCTGATCTGAGTATAAGGTGATCGTCTTCACTCTGACAAGGAACATAGTAAGAGCAATAATTGAATCCAACATGTTAGAATATTCAGATGGCAGTGTCCAGTGTGAGACAATAAGGAGCTCGGGGAATGTTTGTGGCTTTTCATAGATGACAGGCAGGAGTGGAGATCACTCTGCAGGAGAAGGTGTCAAGAGAGGAGGTGTGCGTTAAACCCTGAGGTGTGCCAGTATTTGTAGGAGGGACAGAAGAAGAATTTGCAAATGACACTGAGAAGAGACAGGAGAGAGGAGGCCCTGGGATTGGATGGGGGTGGCGTCCAGGGGCCAAGGATAGAGCATTTCCAGAAGGGTGAGGAAGTCAGCAGGTCTTAGGTGTGGAGAAATCAGGTGAAGTTAAAAACTTAGAAAGTGTCCATAGGGTTCAGCAACATAGAGGTTGTTGGTGACCTTGAATTTGATTTTCTCTATCTTGAAAGTAGTAAGTCAAAGTAAATAACCTTTTTTTGATTTTTATTTTAAAGCCTAAAGCAGTGGCTTTTAACCTAGGGTTTCTTTTTGTATTATTATTATTGTTATTATTTTTGAGAGACAGATTCTTGCTCTATCACTCAGACTAGAGTTCAGAGATCATAGCTCACTATAACCTCAATCTCCAAGCAGTCTTCCTGCTGCAAGCTCTTAAGTAGCTGAGACTACAGGTGCTACCTTACCTAGCAAATTAAAAAAAAAAAAAAATTTGTAGAGACAGGGTCTGACTATGTTGTCCAGGCTGGTCTTGAACTCCTACTCTCAACTGATTCTCTCACCTCAGCCTCCCAAAATGCTGGGCTTACAGGCCACTGTACCCAGCTAGGTCTTTTCTTTTTCAATAGCAGAAGTTTTGTCATGTGTTTGATAATTTTTTTTGTTTTGAATCAATTTCTTTTTCAGTTAGCATTAAGCGTCATGTGATGTATTTCTGAAAGGAGCTCTCATTATTGAACTTTTATGGTGGAGATTAGTAAGTCACATATTCATAAGTGAAAATGAAATCAGCCATTCACCGGGCTTTATGCTGTTAATGTTCAGTGCAATTATAATATAAAGTATTAGTGAGGCCAATAGAAGGTTCAAGAGCAATAAAAGCTTAATGATAGTAATAACTTATATTTGATAGTATATATTTTGTACTTATCTATATATTTAAGCATGAATAAAAGCTTATAGACCAATAAGTCCTTTTAGGGGGACAGGAAATAACTATGATTAAAGGCAAATAGTAATTTACATTCTTTTTGTTCAGAGCTTGCAACAATATATAGTAATCCCAAGATTAATGCTGCATATCTTCATCTTTTTTTTAAACTTTATTCAAATTAATAGAGGGTACAATTTTTAGGTTACATTGTTCTCTCTTCCAGGGTAAGTTCCATTTGTAGAAGAGCCCCTCCACCCAGGGGGTGTGTTTACACCCTCACAATGTGCACATTAGGTGAGATCCCGCCTCGAGCCCTCCCTCCCTCTGGCATACGCCCTCCCACTCCCTTCCGTATCTTTGTTTCTGGGAGTTTGCCCTTGTGTACAACCTTTCACAGTTATATGTATTCAGACGATGAAGCAAACATTTATTTGGGGGGATACAAAAGATATATTCTGACATCTTAATTGAATCCCTTAATGAAATGCCTTTCTTTCTACCTTTCTGCACAAGTTCATCCTAAGAAAGTATCTGTAATGGCCAATTTTCGGAGCAAGTGAAAGACAGAAACTAGACTCTGTAGTCCTTTAGGAGCACATAATCAAACAGAGAACTAGCTAGTCTGCACCAAGAACATGATGGTGACTCTGGGAATTCGTTGTTTTGTTGTCTTTAGATTGCTTCCTCAAGAATGCTTGCAGGAAAGTGGCTTTTATGTGATGGTGCAGGGACTCTGGAGGGTTGTCTCTCACACGTACTTAAAGTAAGAATTATGCCCTGAGTCTCTTGAATCTTCTCAGAATAATCTTATACCAAGGAAATTTCATTCTCTTGAATCTCTTCAGAATCATCTTACTCCAAGGAAATTTCATTTAGTAGGTCCCGAGGTGATTTCCATTCATCAATTATAAAAGAGAAATCCAAGGTTTTGAGTTTTCACTGGTTACAATCTTTTGATGTTTCCAGACTATGCCTGGAAAAACATTCCTAAGTCTCCTGTACATTTTCCTTTGCCGTGATCATTTATCAAGTAAGTCGTAGGTTTACATCCACTTTGTGGTTTTAAAGAGGCATTTTAAGTTTGTTTAGGTTGTGATTAATATCTAGCATCTTTGGGGGTATAGTAATGATCTGTAGTTAATGTTTAAACAGTCTTTCAAGATGTGGTCTGCTAAGAATTGGAATCTGAAATTTTCTATGCAAAATTATGCTTATTCATTGTGCTCAGAATGTAAATGATAAATGATTATATGAATAATTAGCATTATATCTCATTGGTTCAATTTCTCTTATTGGTAAAATGGATATAATATTTCTAAATATGGACACCAGTATTTAAAGCCTCTGGTAGCTCTCCACATGTATGGAAATGTTGAAATATATCCATCAATGAATAAATCAGACTATCAATCAGGGATTGCCCTCTCTTGTAAAGGTGAAATGATAGCTATGTCAGTGAAACAGGGGTTGCTGATATGTTGTTTTTGCTCTTCTCTTTCTCTCACTCCTAGTCTACTCTTACTTCGCAGTTGATGCATAGACTAAAATGTTTCCCACAGGAGTTCTTTGTGACCCTTTGCAGTCCTCATCTTGATGGGCCAGGTCACTCCCTGCTGTCCCTCTTCTTCCCACCATGGTCTGTGGTGGACCAATAAGCAAAGCTTAACACTGAGACAAAGTGCTCCGAAGCCACTGACCTAAAAATATATGACTGTTCTATAGAGTCTTTTGCTTTTGAAATAAGTTCTTGGTGGCCAAAGATTGTGTGGGGCATGTGTTCTATGTATCACTAAAAATAGTTCATGTGATAAGTAGTAAAATATAGATTGGGTTGTTACTTATTTGTAATTATAATTCTCCACTTATGAAAACAATTTGAGACTACTTACAATGGGAAAATAGGTTAAAAAGGGAGTTCATGTAGTCAAGAATGAGAAGAAACCACTTAGAAAGGTAGAAAGGGAGCTAGAGATGCAACTTTAGTTGAGTTAATTACTCTAGTTGAATACTAAATTTAACTCTGAGGTGTTTCCCCCTTAGCCATGATGAAGTACTGGTACTTGGCTAGATAACTCACCATAATCTATCTTAAAACTGGAAAAAATACATGTGGATACTGTTTTTACATATTGTACTATAGGCAGTGCAATAAGGAAAGTGAGCTATGTGATTGCCTCAGTTTTCTGCCTGAGAGTAGTTTCTTGAATGCGAAGCAAAGAGTTGGTTTCCAAGAAGAGCACAGTGGTCCTACTGAGACCAGGAGGCAAATAACAGAGTTTGGGCCAGGTGAATTGGCCATCTGTAGGATGGGGAAGCGGGGGAACTGCTCAGAGGTAGGGCTGCAGAGGTCTCCGTGGAGTTGCTCATGAGTATTGGATTAACAGCTAAACTGTACACATGCAGGAAGAGACTACAGGATGCTTTTCAGACTGTGGCTCCTACAAGGTTGAGAACAGAATAAAGATGCTGGAGGGTGCACAGGGCTGGAGGACATTGAAGGTCTGGCCTTGCCAGAATGAGGAAATGTTTAGGCACTAATCTGAGATACCAGAAAGACCAGAAACACCATGCCTTAGCAGTGAGGACATGACCATGAGTAAGACTTCTTCTAAAACCATCAATCCTTGATAGAGATCCTGAAGGAGGACTGAGTTTGGATGCTGAATCCACACTCAGCAAGTTAGAGGGGCTTGGGAAAGTCACTGGCCATTCTACAGATGTGTGCTAGCAAAACTTTATAATGCAAGTCTTACCCAGGTATAAGATGGTTTTCCAGGTAGTTGAATTGCCTACCCCAAAATAATCACATGCACTCTCTAATACATTAGAACTAACTGATGGGGCATACATGTACATGGAGGGAAGCAAAAGTCATTGGAAACCAAGGGGGGAGGGGCATGGAGGGACAGGGGCAAAGCCCACCTAATGGGTACAATGAACAGTATTTGTGTGATGGACACATTTATAGCCTGACTCAAGCTATGTAACAGAAACTTTGTTCCCCCTTAATATTTTGAAAAACAAAACAAAAAACTCTTCAGAGAAAAAGAACAGAAACCAGATTCTCTGCATGGTATCATCAGCAATGTGTATATGGAAATAGCAAAACAGGACCGATTGTCAAGCAAAGAAAAAAAGAATTCCATGGAAACCAATCCTGAGATGGCCCAGGTGTTGGATTTAACAAAAACTGTTTACTTTGATGAAAAAGTTTAAAGAAAAACCTCAGAGACCTGTAGGACCGTGTGAAATGACCTAAAATACGAAAAATAGGATTTCTGGAAGAAGAGAGTGAACAACATTTGAAAAAGTAATGGCCCCACATTCCCCAAATGTGAAACATTGATTTACAGATTCAAGAAGTTCAGTAAATTTCAAACAATAAATATAAATTTGTAACTAGGCATACTGTCATCAGCTAGAAAGCAAAGATAAAAAGAAAATATTTAAAGCAATCAGGAGGAAAAAAACATCTTCTATGCAAATAAAAGTCACTGCTTACCTCTTGTCAGAACGATAAAAGTTGAATTACATTAGTGATGTTTTGGATGGTAATATTAAATTGCTGAAAGAAAAAAAAAATCTGTAAGCCCAGAATTCTATATCCAGCATAAATATCCTCAAAACAAAAATTAAAAAGTTATTTTCAGATAAACAAAAGCTGAAATAATTCATTGTTACTAGACCTATACTGTGGAAGATTCTAAAAGGCATTATTTCCATACTCTGTATTTTCTTTATATCATATAAATTGTTCTCCTTTTACTAAAAGACATTATTTCTATAATGGGAAATAATAGGAGGAGGAATCCTGAATCTATATGTAGTAAAGGAATCGTAAAGAAGAGCCCTGAAACTTGTGTAAAAGTGGGTGAATGTCGACTATGGTGGGCTTTTTCTCCTTGTAATTTCTTAAAGAAGAAAACATAATTATATTAAAATGTGAGGTTTAAAATGCTCGTTTATTGTACCATTTCACACCTGACCCTTTACACATGCTTGGTGACCCTTCCAGCTTCTTACAATTTTATACTTCATGTTCTATACTTTACAAAATTTATGAGGTTACTATTTGCCCCCAAACCTTTGCACATAAAGGACAATTAAAAAGTGGTGAGCTTAAACCCAACCATATCAACTATTGTATTAAATAGAAGTAGATAAAAACACTCCAACTAAAAAGAAGATTTCATCAGACTGTATATAAAAGCCAAGGACCCACAAAATCTTGTCATAGGCAATGCAGTTTAAATAGAAAAATACAAACGAGTGGAAAGCAAAAGGATGAAAAAAGATATACCCTGCAAACAATAAGTATAAAAATGGGTGTGACTATATTAATAGGAGACAAAATATTAAAACTCATTAAATGTTCTTCTTTATGAATGACAAAAGGTGCAATTCAATAAGAAGTTATATTGATACTAAATATCAATTAACATACATGTCTGACATTTAACAGTTTCAAAATTCATGAAGCAAACCTGAAAGAACTAGGGAGAAATAGGCAAAGCCCAAACCATAGTGGAAGATTTAACACTGAGTTCCATAGCACACCAAGTAAAAAGAAAATCATAATCTTTGTTATTTAGTTCTGTCTGAGTAACGAAGGGTGATCTGGATGTGTAGACTTTCCCTAGGACTAAATTCTGGGAGGCATTTAGGGCAAAAGACAATGTCTTACTAGATCAAGATTCTGAAATAGAGTAGAAACAATCTTGAAATGGAATTTCTTATTTTTATTTAATATAAAAAATTAATATGTACTAAATTCATTTCTGTATGGTGGTAGGTTTTGAAAGCATTATTTGGCTCTTTTAGTTTATTTATCTCAACACAGAATTAGAGTTTGGGAAGCCTAAAAATATTTAGCATGGCCCTTAAAGCTTTCTTTCGATATCCAGTTGTTCAGCTGTGCATTTAACACAGTGAGTTTGAGGCTGAATTTCCAAATTGGTTCCTGGTTCCTGATACCCTATTTTACTGATCGAAAAGAAATCCGTGTGTTTTAGGTTACAGATATGCAGGTGCCTTTTCATTATAAAAATTCAGTCACTCTATATTCATGTCCATGTGGAGTACCATCCACTTATGTATGGAGGTGGCCTTAGGGGTGCCTTTGGGTAGGGCCAAATTTTTTCTCAAAATAGAGCTTTGAATTTTGTGAAGCACTTGGATAGAACAGGAGGGCACTTGGCGCCAGGAGGAAAAAAGACTTTGGAAAGGGAGGTGGGGAGGACAGAGTGGACGGATTTGGCTGACTTCACAGCGTTGCCTGGGGTCTACTCTGGTTTGGAATATGAATTAGGTGGTTTGTGATTGGTAAACATTGTTTTATCACAAACAGAAAATTGGTAGTTTTTTTTCCTCTCTCATTATTCTGTAAAATGAACTAAAGAGTATATGCATTTGTATGATTCCTAAACATTATAGCCTCCTGCTGCCAAGGAGAGATTAAATTTCAGGATGGCACAGAAGGAAATAAGCCAAATCAGGAACAGCACCAAAGATTTTTAAAATAGCATATTTAAAGGTAAGAATTCTGATCCCAATATTAATTTAGCTACTTCAGGTGAATAAATACTGATTTTTCTTCTAGGAGATATTTCCAGATATTCCCAGTTAAATTTTTGTCCTTTTCTAATTTAAGTTTAGTAGTTCCATAGATAGCTTAGTGGCTTTGATCTACCATATTTTAAACAGTTGTAATATATATTTCAAAAGAAAAAGTGTTACACAGACTCTTCTTTGACATAATATGTTTATGCCCCAAAGACACATAATAAGCCTGAATGTATTTTTTTTTATTTTTTAGTAAAGCAATATAATGAACTAATCTTTATCGTAGGGGTTGACATTGCAGGGGACTATTATCAAACTGGGAAATATAAATTGTCTACTTTATCAAGTTTTTTTTTAAATGAAAGTACTGCTTCGTGGTTTGAATGCACTGTGTGCAGCGTAAGAGTACATAAATAATTTTTGTTTTGTAAGAAGATCCACACAGAAATGTTTAAATTGCTTCAGGTAAATGTTAACTGTCATTTATTCAGCTGCTGCAGAACTTGGGCACCATCTATTCAGTCATGCTCGTGGGTTAGAAGCAACTCTTGCCAGTTCTTTCTTTAGGTTAAGGTTGCCTGATTTTAAACTATACAACTATAATTTACATATCTTGCGGTTTGGTGTGATACATGAACTATATTGATCTTTTAGGGCAGTAAACAGGGATGGCTAACGATTCTTTCGGTAATTACTTAATGAAAAAACACCATCTAGTTCTGTGACTCCAAAGTGTTTGTTTGTTGAGGGGGCGGGGGGTAGGGAAGGCTGGGCAGATATCCTGGAGGGCAGACACGATGATCCACTGGATGGCGTAAGGAAATATTAGAACTTCAGTTTATTGTTAGTTTTATCATTGTTCTATCCTTTCATGACTTCTAATCTGGGGCGTGTTTTATACTGTGCATGATCTAATAGAACAGTCATGAGAGCATTGTTTTATAAGGTGAAGACACACATGCTGAGGCACATGTTACAGAAATATTTTGCTAATAGAGATGCCTGATTGGTTTGGGTTTTGTTTGTTTGTTTTTCTTTTTGAGACAGTCTCAAGCTGTCACCTTGGGTAGAGTGCTGTGGCGTCATAGATAACAGCAAGCTGTAGCCCTGGCTCAAGCGATCCTCTTCCCTCAGTTTTTCTATTTTTAGTAGAGACGGGGTCTTGCTTTTGCTCAGGCTGGTCTTGAACTCGTGAGCTCAAGCGATACCTCCACCTTGGCCTTCCAGAGTGCTAGGATTATGCACCCAGCCTAGGGATGCTGGACTGTTGATCTTAATTACAATACCTACATTTTTGGCTTAAGTTAGGAAAATTAGAGAAAAATAACTTCCGAGAGCAGTTGGGGGGATCTCACCTAATGTGCACAATGTAAGGGTGTTCAGCACGCTTCCTGGGTGAAGGGCTCAACTACAACTTGAACTTTACCTTGGAAGTGAGAACAGTGTAACCTAAAAATATGTACCCTAATAATTAATTTGAAATAAAAAAGAGAAATTCAAATGTATATATAGATAGAGATAGTTATCTATAGTTCTGTATATTCAGAATATGTATATATGTTATATCATTGCAAATATTTTCCCTATTTGTGGCTTGTCTATTTTATAAATAGTATCTTTGATGAGAAAATAAAATTTTATTAACATTCAAAAAAAAGAACTTCTTAGTACGTGATTTTATTTTGGTTACTGAAATGATTTACTGGAGGCTAAGTAATTTCAGGAGAAACATCACACATGTCTAGTTTTTAAAAAATATAATGAGTTGAATAATTAATAACTTGGGGTAGTAAAGCTGTACCCATCCCTAAAGAGAAGCCAGCTCACACTTGCTGTCAAACATGCCCTACAGCAAGTCCTAAAACTCCACTTGAACTTGATCTGGCAAAGCAACCACAAGGCAAAGCAAATGCATTTTGATTTGTTTTCCTTAACTTTAATCTGGGTTTTGTTATTGTTTTAAAGTTGTAGTGTTCTTTTGTATATGATGAAATAATAGTCGTCACTTGCTTCTAGTAATAGGCCAAGGAGTTAATCAAGCTACCAGGACCAATTCCAAGATAGAAACTGATATTTTAAAATAATAATTCTTAACATTTGTTATGAATTTTAAGTTTACAGATTATTTTAACTGACATTATCTTGTTTGATCCACATAACATACTGTTAATACAAGATTAGTAATTTTGCAGGTAAAGACTCTGAAGTCAAGCAATTGGGTACGCTGACCAAGGTCCAGTGGCTTTCAGACATTACTGTAGGTGCTAAATCAGAGTGTCTTGACTCTGAATTTAGGGTTTTTCACTCTTTGCCTTTTAAAACAAACACTTTTCCATACTATTTTGAATAGATACAGTGAGAGAGTAGGAATCCATGCCTTGTTCCTGATCTTAGAAGAAAAGCTTTTAGGTTTTTATTGAGTATGATGTTAACTATAGGCTTTTTGTATATTGCCTTTATTGTGTTCTTTCTCTACTTATTTTGAGTGTTTTTATCGTAAAGGAATGTTGAATTTTTTCATATACATTTTATGAATCTGTTATCATCGTGTGATTTTTATCCTTCTTTCTGCTAACGTGGTAAATATCACATTAATTGATTCGTGTTTGCTGAATCATCCTTGACTCCTGGGAAGAAAGCCCACTTGGTCATACTTTATGATCCTTGTAATGTGCTGTTGAATTCCTTTTGCTAGTACGTTGTTTGAGAATTGTTGCATCTGCATTCATTAGGGATATTGGCCTATAGTTTTTTATTAGTGTAGTGCCTTTGTCTGGCTTTAATATCAGACTTAAACTGGCCTCATAAAATAAGTTTGGAATTGTTCCTTCTTCAATTTTTGGGAAGAGATTAAGGATAGGTATTAGGCCTTCTTTTAATGTTTGGTAGAATTCACCAGTGATGCCATCTGGTCCTGGGCTTTTCTTTGTTGCGAAGTTTTTGATTGCTGGTTTAATTTCCTTATTAATTATTGGTCTATTCAAGTTTTCTATTTCTTCATGGTTCAGTCTTGATAGCGTGTAGGTTTCTAGGAATTTATTTCTTGTGTATTATCTTATTTGTTGATGCATAATTGCTCATAATAGCCCTCATCCTTTTTCTTTCTGTGGCATCAATTGTAATGTCTTTTTTTCATTTGTATTTTTTGAGTCTTTTATGATTTTTAGTTAAGCTGAGGGTTTGTCAACTTTACCTATTTTTTTAAATCAAAACTCTTATTTTTGTTGATTTTTTTCCTATCTATTCTCTATTCTGCTCTAATCTTTCTTAGTCTTACCTTCTGCTAACTGTAGACTTGGTTTGCTCTTTTTATAGTCCTTAAAATATGAAAGTTACTTAAGAATATCCTGTCATATGCTGTAATGTGGGTTTACCTGGATGACATGATGCCAAGTGAAATAAGTCTGTGACAGAAAGACGAATACTGCGTGATTCCATTTACATGTGGTCTCTAAGAAGTCAGACTCACAGAAGTAGAGAATAGAATGGTGTTGCCAGGGACTGGGACAGTCCTAGTCCCAGGGGACAGAGGGAAAAGGGAATTACTATTCAATGGGTATAAAGTTTCAGTTATGTAAGATGAGTTAATTTCTTGAGTTCTGTTGTACAGAATTGTACAGCCTACAATTAATAAGACTGTGTTGTGCCCTTAACACTTCGAGGGTGTAGACCTCATGTTAAATGTTCTTACCGCATTAAAAGGATAAATACTTTTTGTTAGCTTTTTCATGATACCACCTACATATGGGCCTGAGATGACACTAGCTTTGAGACCCTGGGCTAGTCACTTAGAATCGTATCATATATGTGTTTAAATTATGAAACTAGATCTCTGATTGAGGGAGACAGAAAGAAGAAGAAAACAATCAGTGGTACTAGTGATTCTACCAACTTGCCCATCCGAAGAGCACACACCTCTGAGTGAAGGTAAAAACTGAGATGTGAATGTACTGTTCCTTCAGTTTGTCTGAGTTCTTGTATGGCTTTGGTGGTGTGAACATCCCCCCGAGTGGAGTGGAGCTTTATGGTTTAGAGATCCACATGTTTTGTACGACACGTCACCTGCCTGCAACCCAGTTATCTCATTCAGTGCTCATCCCACAAAACAGTGCTTTCTTTCAGTGCTGAGAAACTGAAATGATTTTTAAAAGAAAAGTACTACTACTTGGGAGGCTGAGGCAGAAGAATCGCCTAAGCCCAGGAGTTAGGAGTTGGAGGTTGCTGGAGCGACTCCACTGCACTCTACCAAGGGCGAAAAAGTGAGACTCTGTCTCTACAAAAAAAAAAAAAGTACTAATTACAAATTTTGCACTGTATGAGATATAAGATGTGGTTCCAGCATATGGTCTTGGAGTAAAACTTTCTATTTGTGAAAGGTGACTAATAATGTCCATTTCACCAATTTCAGAGGAGATTCAGGTGAGGAAATGTATAGGGAGGCACCTTGAAAAAAATCACTGTGCAAACGTAGGATGGAAGTGTTGAATGGTCTGTTCAGTCTAATCCCACTGGCACAGTTGATGACACCCTCTGTATTCCACAGTGCTGCTGGGGTGCTCTGGGTATCCCCACTTTAAAAGTAAAGGTCTTCCTCAAGACCCCAAAAGTTAGTGTCCCATAAAGATGAGATGAAGAATAGTGATAGGAGGCCGTTTAATGAACTGCTCTCATTCTAAGAATGCCAGATCTTAAAATAGTAGCCTGAACTTTGGAGACCTGAGTTCCAATCTCTCTTATCTCCCACTGATGACTTCTGTGACTTCGGACAAATCACTTCACCTTTCCGGGCCCCAGATTTCTCACCAACAACAAGAGATTAAGCCAGGGGCTCCTTCCACAGCTCTAACATTCTGTGGTTTTTTCTTTAGGTGTGTGTGTTAGAAGTGTCTTTCGGGGAGATTCTGTAATGATAATTATTCCTTGTGCTTTCATGCTTTGTGCTGTGTCCTCTCAGACTCCTACTTTTCAGTCTCTTTTGCTGGGCTTTATCATTTGAATAGCAGGTGACTGTGTTCCTAAATCTTTTCTTTGTTCCCTCTTAGTGTTTGACCTGTCGCGCTCTCCAGATGCCCAGCCTGCAGTAACTGTTGATATGAATTTGAATAAATGTTCATTCTGTATATGGCTCTCTCCTAAGTAAATCACTGTATTCCTCTATTGGGAGAAAAGCCATGCCCATTCTCTACTTTCCTGCCTATTTTGGAACAGATCGAGAGTTTTTACCATCTGCTCCTGCTGGAAGAGCGCATCCTGGCTGCTGCTGTGTGTGCAGGGTTTAGATTGCTGTTCTTCCTTGCTTTTCTGTTTCTGTACTCCTGACCCCTTCTGCCTTGCAGACTGATCCTTTCGCCCTTGGATGATTTTTTAGGAATCATCACATATGTTTGACATTTTTTAATATGAATTAAATTGAAATTTTTTTTGTCCCCACTCTTATCACTTTAGTTCACCTTGTGTTTGACTGTAGATGAAATCTCTGGAGTGAAGTTTAAATTCTTTATTTCAGTAGTAATGGAGTGAGCACCCAACATGTGCCATGCCCAGGAGATGAAAATGTGCCATAACTTAGACAATTTTTTTTTGAGACAGACTTTCACTTTGTCACCTTCTAGAGTGTCATGGTGTCATAGCTCACAGCAACCTCAAACTCTTGGGCTCAAGAGATTCTCTTGCCTCAGTGTACTGAGTAGCTGGGACCACAGGCGCCTGTCTCAACACCCGGCTATTTGTAGAGATGAGGTCTCATTCTAGCTCAGGCCTCCCAGAAATTAGAGAAGTTTTAAAGGTGGAAACATTAAAGAGGAACGGGGAAAAGTAAGAGAAATAGGCATTAGAGTGAAGGGAACAGAGAGATGGGGTAGTGAGCAGACAGAGAGAGAGAGAGAGGGATTGAGAGGATGGATGGATGGATGGGTGGATTGACTAATAAAGGCATAAATGGTAGAGACCAGTACCAACATAGAATGGCCAATACCAAAATTAAAAATTTATTCCCAGCTATCACTGCCTTTTATATACCTGAAGACTATGAACATGTATCAACTGTAATCACACACAAATACTCAGATAATGCTGCAATTTTTCAAATTCACCAGCATTCAGATCTGTGTCCTGAAAGGTCAGCCATTCTGTACTACGCAAATCTCAGCTTTTTCCTTCTTCAGTTAGAAAATGTATGCTTGTTTTACTCCGGTTTGCTTCTTGAATTTCCTACATCTTGACTTCATCCGAGAGATTACACTATGGCCAGGCTGGCCTGTTGCTGATGGGCAGCCACTGAATTAATTCCTGAATCCTCCACTGGTAAAGTCTAGACTTCATTTTTGCAAACCTCTGTGTTTTTATTTTTGATCTTTTCCTCTTCTCTGCTTTTTCTTAGTTTATAAACGTGCTGAAAAGTCTAAAACCAAAAAATACACCCAGTACTTTACCTTACGGCATCTATAAGCTGTCATCATATCTCCCACCTTTCCTTTACTACCAGATTTCCTGTGAAAACACTTCACTTACAAATTCCGCTTCCTTACTAATTCATTACTTAAAACATAATTACAAGGCTTTCTTTTTCCCACCAGACTAATGGCTTTGTTTTCATAAAAGTCAGCAGTGACATTCTCTTAGCCAATCTAATGATCTATTTTTAATGTCTCCTTTTTACTGGTCTCTTAGAAGTTTTCAACACCATGGACCACTTTCTATATGTGGAACATAAACAAGCTTTTTGCTTTGGAACATAAACCAGGTTTTGCTGGTGGTGAGTAGGAGTTTCTGTGACTCTACATGGGTCAGTCTTAACTACAGCAACTATATGTTACCTGAGATAGAGTCAGGCAGGGTGCCACTCACTAAAAAAGCAAGCAAGCAAACAACAACAAAAAAAGCCTGTTGCCGAGACACCTGAAACCTAACCAATTTCCAGATGATGTTATTTTTTGGCTTTGGCTCTGACAACCTCCAGGCTTGTTGAAGTCTGACTCCTTCCCTCCTGTCCCTGGATGGGAAACAAGGCAGTACTTTGTAATTTGTTGCATTCTTTTCTAAACGGGAACCCCAAGAGTCTCTCAGCATACCAGGGACTTGAGACAATTGTTTTTTTTAACTTGGATAATGTTTGTAGTTGCCTGAGATGAAAGAATTCCCAGAGAACTGAAGGCATATTTGAACACCACCTTCTAGAAACCTTATTGCACCTTCAATCATAAATGTATACATCAGAAAAAAATACACTACTGTTTAAGGCCTTCCTTGTTTTAAGCAAGAGGAGAAGAGAATATCTTCTCTTCCATTACTTTAGCATTTATAAGTTAGCCCTCATCTTCTGTCTTGTGCTTTACTACTTGTACATCACCTCAATTAGTATCTAAGATCTTTGTTATCAGGAACTTTGCATTTTATGTCTGTATTCTTGATATTACCTTTGACAGTGCTAACTACATAATTATCCTTGGGTGTTCTGCAATTTTCATACCACAGTTATGCTATTGATTACTTGGAGAAAGTTGACAAGAAGTCATAAGTTATTTATCTTTTCAATGATAATTAAAATAACCACTACATTTTTTATAATCGTGCTTTTTATGGCATTGTGTTTGTTTTGGAATTATGATCGATACGTTTCCCAGGAAATATCAAGCTTAAATGGATCCCCAAATATGGTCTTCTGTATGAATTAAAGATCTCTATAAGGAATTTCAAGTGTCACTGTGAAATGTTGGATGCCACATCCTAGAATTATCCAAATGGATCTTACGTCTGCTCTGGAAATGTGCACAAGGACAGCTTGACTCAAGAAACAGATACTGAGGATTGGTACTTTCTAAATTTTCACTTCTGAAAAGAACTTGTTTAGAAATCCTAAGAAAGATGGTCATGAGGGAACTTTCAGGGGTCATGCAATATTATAAATTTGGGTTGTAGTAGTGGTTGCCTGACTCTGTAAAATTATTAAGAATTGTGTTCTTAAAATGGACAAATTTTATGACATGTAAATTATATTTCAATAAAGCTATATAAAAAGGGGAAAGAAAAGAAATATGAGTGTATGATGGAAAGAAATTTTGAGTTTGTGTGTATCCCTTCCATGTATTGCCCCTCAGCCTTTTTTTTTTTGAGACAG
Organism: Otolemur garnettii; assembly: GCF_000181295.1. NCBI lineage: Eukaryota > Metazoa > Chordata > Mammalia > Primates > Galagidae > Otolemur > Otolemur garnettii. The sequence continues at coordinate 4,767,537 of NW_003852400.1, forward strand.
AGCCTCAAGCTGTCACCCTGGGTAGAGTGCCATGGCATCACAGCTCACAGCAACCTCAAACTCCTGGGCTTAAGCGATTCTCTTGCCTCAGCCTCCCAAGTACAGGCACTTGCCACAATGCCCAACTATTTTTTGGTTGTAGTTGTCATTGTTGTTTGGCAGGCCCAGACTGGATTCGAACCTGCTAGGTCTGGTGTATGTGGCTGGCACCTTAGCTGCTTGAGCTATAGGTGCCAAGCCAGCCTTTTTTTTTTTTTTCTACTTGCTATGGTATCTCAGAGCTGTTCAATTTAATTTAGTACTTGTTCTTTAATATTTGTAGGAATCCAGGCAATATGAATGTGTAGAAATAGTTATTATTTCATTTTTTACAGCTGCATAGCATAGTACTTCTTGGTGTGCACAACATTTATCCATCAATCACTATTAATTGCCTTTGGGTTGTTTCCAGTTTGGGTTTTTTTTTTCCTGTAAAGAAGTGATTATCAACTTTTAACACCAAAACGTACTCCTAACCTCTACTTCCTTTAATGGATCTTTATTCAGCATTGTTATGCTGGATTGATTTGTTTGTCCAAGTGTCAATGTCATATGTTTGTGTGTTTAGACTTTGTTATGAAAAATGTAATCACATGAGTTGTGACATGATAGCGACAAGCCCTTCTGTGTCCGTCACCTCCTTCCAGTAGTCATCAGCTCAGAGCCAGTTTTGTTTTTTCTGCATCCCCACCCATTTTCTTTTCTCTACTGGATTGTTTTGAAGCAAATCTCAGGCTTGAATTTTGTCATCTTGCTCAAATCACTTAATCTTGCTAAATGTTAGCTGCCTTCTCTATAACATAGGAATAATCACACCTGTTTCTAGTCATGTGCTGGTAAATTTTTAAGAATCAGCTCTCTAGGGAAAAACAAGTCCTGGTTTGTATGTATACCGTCTTCCAATTTCTGTGGTGTAAATACTCTCAGCATGGCCGGTTGTAAGCTACCGTGTGGTGCTATGGAAGTCAGGTTGGGAGGGGATGAGTGTAGTCAGCCTTCTCTAGCCAGAATGAGCCAATTCTGCCATTTCTACTGCTGCTATTCCACAGGTCTGGAGTGAGGAGTTGTTTTTTTAAATTTCACGTTGTATAGTACACATCAATAAATGGTGTTTTTTTTTACTTACTGTTTTTATTATTATTTTTGTACGAGTGAAACTCTTTCCTCATTTGAGAGAGTTCTTCAACAAGTTCTTCCTCATTATCTGTTTTCCTGCATCTCAACGTTCAGTGTTTCAGTAGCATCAAAGGACCCATAAAGCAATGTGATCCCATTTACTGCCTTACTCCATATCATAATTGGCTTGCTGCACATTATAATTAAAATAAAAACTTAATACCTTGATCCCTTAGGGAATATAGGAAAGAAGTGTTAATGTGTTTGCCTCAGAATTCACAATATGATGAATATTAAGTGTTTTGAGAGTTGAGTATAAGGTTATTTTGGAGTTTTTTTTTTTTTTTTAGTCTTGTCATCATTAATTACCAACGTCTATTGATAGAAACAGCTGGGGAATATTGAAATTTTCCATTTATAGTTATGATATAATGAATAACGTATGCCTGATTGAGTTTGTCATGGCTAGGCCTGCATGGTTAAAGCCAATAAAACAAGTAATTGTACTAATGCCTTTAGAGGATAGGGCTTAATACAGAGGATTGACATTTTGTTCATGAGGATTTGAGGAATGTTAATTGTTGTCATTGTGCATATTTAAAAAGAATCGAAGTGGTGCATCTTCTCTGTGTAATCTTTCTCAGTAATGGCAAATCAGACAAATACCCAACCCCCTGTCACTCTATTCTGGGCTCAATTTACTCACATTTTTAAAAACTTGCTAAAGATTTGATACAAAAACAGGCATCTTTCTTTAGGTTTTGTGTAAAATTATTTCACTGTGGAGGAAGAAATGATATTGGACACACCTGTGCCATGTAGTTAAAAATCCAATTAATATTTCACTTACGTTGTATTTAATATGTGTGAGATTAAATAGGAAATCTTGAAAGATACCAGTGCACCCAGCGTTATTATGGTGGGTCTAAAGTAGTAATTATTTGCGTGGTATTGATGCCCGAGTTATGCACACACTTGAAAGGTGCACAAAGCATGCACTGTTGTCCCATTAAAGCTAATCTGATTGTTTCTGTTTTCTGCTCTACTTCTTTTCCTCCACTCACCTAACTAGTTTATTTTTACCCCTTCAGTTTTAAAGCTAAATGGAACACGTAGCTGGGGTCCATGGCTCATGCCTGTAATCCCAGCATTCTGGAAGCCTGAGGCGGGTGGATCCCTAAAGCTCAGGAGTTCAAGACCAGCCTGAGTAAAGTGAGACTCTGTCTCTCCTAAAATCAGAAAAACTAGGCAGGTTTTGTGGTGGTGGGTGCCTATAGTCCCAGTTACTTGGGAGGCTGAGGCGAAAGGCTCTCTTGAGCCCAAGAGTTTGAGGTTTCTGTGAGCTACGATGATGCCACAGCATGCTACACAGGGTGACAGAGTGAGACTCTGCCTCAAAAATAAGAAAATAAGTAAATGGAACAAGTATTTGCTACCTTCTCAAATAATTGCCCCCAGTCATGAAGAATTAAAAATATAGAATTGGGTTCTTTTTACCTGGAGCCTTCTACATTTTCTGTCTTCTAGGCAGCCTGTGGTCCAGTCATCATTATGTACAACAAACTATATGGGGATTATTTTACTATGGGTCCAGCTGGGTATAATAGGATCAATTAATTAGTAACAATACATAAAATTTGTAGCATGTGGTCAGTGTTTGTTGTAATAAAGAATACAAAGTATAGAGCACCATCAGTACATTGTGGGAGTGTCTTTTATATTCAAGTGTGAGTAATCAAGGCAGTGAAATGAGGAGGTGTAGCAATGGTGGAGTAACGACCAGTAAACAGGGCTGGATGGGTCAGAGAGGCTCACGTGAAGAAGCTAAGTATAATCATGTATTTTTTCAGTGAGGTTTATGATTTGTAATTATATACTTACACCTGCAAAAAAAGAAAAAAAGAAAAAAAGAACTTCCTCCTCCTTCCATGAAAATAATCTTTTTTCCTAATATTTCTAACTCCTGTGCCCTATTACAAGCTATCAAAGTCTTTGGCTTGATTAATCAGATTTTATAATGTTGTATTTATCAGGAATACAACTGTCAGGACAAAGGTGAACAGACAGTAATTATATTGTACTACAACTGCTAGCATTTACTGAGTACTTACTGTGTGCCGGGTACTATTCTGAGGGTTTTGCTTATATTGGTTAACTCCCCCGACAATAGTAACATATAGGCTCTGCACCTGTAGCTCAGTGGCTCGGGTGCCAGCCACATACAGTGGAGTTGGCGGGTTTGAACGTAGCCTGGGCCTGCCAAACAACAATGACACCTACAACAAAAAAATACCCGGGTGGTGCTATGGTGGGTGCCTGTAGTCTCAGCTACTTGGGAGGCTGAAGCAAGAGAATCGCTTAAGCTGAGGAGTTTGAGGTTGCTGTGAGCTATGATGCCACAGCTCTCTACCCAGGGTGACATAGTGAGACTCTGTCTCAAAGATAAAATAGTAACATTAATAAAATTACCATTATAGTAAAAAATTATAATAAAATTACCATTATAATCCCCTTTCATGGGTGAGACAGTGGAAACCTAGAGAGTGCAGTGTATAACTTGGCCAAAGCCACATAATTAATTCAGTGGCAGAGGTAGGATTTGAATCCTGGCTACCAAGTGCCACCCCTGTTGTGTGTAACTGTAACACTGCACTCCATCCCATGGGGGATACTGAAAAGAAGCTGGATGTAATCGATATATTTTTAAATTTTAAACTTCAGGTGGCATGGAAGGGTACTTGAAGATTTTTATAAAAAGAAGGCTGAAGAGGGTGATTGTATAAAACATTATTATATTGTAAATGAGATAAAAAATATCAGGGATACCATAGAGATAAATGTAAAAGATTAACCAGAAACCTTGGCGAAGCCTTAAGGACGTGGCTTTTCTCCTTCCCTGGTGACTTGTTTTCCTGGAGTAGGACCACTGATTAGCATATTTTATTTCTGTTGTTCATGCCAAGCCTGTTTACCACGACTGGATTTGCCTGATTGGTGGCGTTTAGTGCAGTGCTTGGCAGTCCTCTAAGGAGCGCTTAGACGTCAGCTGTAAATCATCTGCTCAGCCTCCCTGAAAGGGTGGGGGCACCGTCCCTCCCACCTGGTGCACTGGGCGCAAGCATCCCCGCACTCGCCATATGTGGGCAGACTCTCGCTCAGCCCCTGGGGGGCAACACTGCAAATTAGAAGGTGAATTTGCAGCTCTCTGGGCGGGCCCTGACGTGTGCAAATCCTGTTTCTTGTAATTGGAATTGTGTTCGCAAATCCCTATATGCCCAGGTGAGGTCGTATTATACCCCCTGTGTGTCATATGGGGAAGAAAAGACAACCTGCCTAAAAGAGGCCAATTTAACTCCATCCAAAAACTGGACAGGATGGGGGAGCTTTTTGCAACCACCGCCTTTCATGGAAGGTACTTGCAATCACAGGCTTTCAGTGGAGCTCTCCTTATTTCTTAAAAAAGTTCTTAAAAATCTACATTCAATGATAGCTAAATAGTCTCTCTTAGCTGTGCAGTCAGTCTTTAGAGAAAGCTCTTGATGTCACCTTCTGTGACATCTTTATAAGGAAACATTATTATAACGTAAGACTAAATTCTGCTTGGCTTGTAAGAATTCAGTATCAGCAGACAATAACAGTGTTCTGAGGGATAGGAAGTGTAGTTAATTGAGCTAGAAAATAATTACTGGGATAGTTTTTCCTAATAATTTGGTAGATACAATAACTTCCTCCTATTTGGAAATCTTTAAGTGACAGAGTTAATGATCATCATACCATAAATGATTACATGTTCTTTTAGAATTTACATTAGCTAGTGATTTTCAATATTAAAAAAGTATGGGAAACAATGGGTTGCCTGTCTTTAAAGGAACACATTAATTTTAAGAGGTCATGCTGGCTCATACATACAATTTCTAGTTGCAAAGGCAGAATTTCCTCTAGACATTGTTGTCAACATAATTAGTTTTCGGTGTCAATTTCCCCCTTCCTCCTGCTGTCCACCCTTCTATCTACCCCCAACCCATTTTATGTGGGATTGTATTTTAGAATTCAAACAATATTTAGGAAATGAGATATTCTCATTTGATAGTGTCTAATAAAGACCAGCCCCTGCACCTAACTCTGACTAGCAGAGCAGCGTCCACACTTGCAGTAGTGAACCATTTTTTCAAGTGAGAAGGCTACAGCTGCTTGTATTTCTCTTTATTCCCTTGAGGCATGTTGTGGTTGAATTGTGTCCCTCCCCCCAAAAAAGTTGCAGTGAAGTCCTAACTCCCAGCACCTCAGAATAAGACCTTATTTGAAAATAGGGTCATTGCAGATTCAATTAGAGGTGAGTGAAGAGGAAGCCATATGGAGTAGTGTAGGCTCCTCCCACAGCGAGGCTGCTGGCAGGTCTTCATGCTGGCTGCAGAGACACAGGGAGAATGCCATGTGAAGAGGAGGGGTGCAGCGGGGTACCTCCCAGCCAAGGAGCAGCAGGACTCCCAGAAGCCAGAGAGCAGCCCTGAGCAGTTCCTCCCCCAGGGCCTTCAGAAGGAGCTAACCCTGGTCACACCTCGCCTCTGGACTTCCAGTCTCGGACCTTTGAGGAATAAATTCCTGTTGCGTCGAGCTCTCCACTTTGTGTGATTTTATTATGGCAAATTAATAAAAAGCATAAAGCAATGAATTCAGACCAAAAACCCACCCTAGAATCCTGGCCCTTCTCACGCCTCGCCTGGTCTCACGCCTCCCTCCATTCCAGGGAGAGTCCTTGATACTCTTGGTTGCACCGGTCCAGTTTAGGCGCTGTTCCTATTTTGCTGTCTGTCTTCTGATCACGCAGATTTCCAGTGGTCACTCCCACTGCATCTGCAGCAGTATGCGTTGTGCAGAGACCCCTGTGATGGTCTCCCCTTCTGGCCTCCTTGGTCTCCAGTCCTCTCCCACATACTAGGCGTCCTCTACACCACAGCACTGCAACTGTAACACACTTCTTATCAGTTCTCTGAGGTGACAGCACTTTTCCATGTGAAGCATGCTGTTCCTTGTGCAGCATCCCCCTTGAGAGAATTTTAAACTCTTTGAGACCTGACTCAGATGTAGCTGTAATAGTTTATTGATTCTCCCTCTTAACTAGATGCAATTGTGCATGCACGCTCTCTCTCTCTCTTTGGGCTCCCAAAATAATTTATACACCTTTTATGACAGTTATAGTAATTTACTTTGCTTTGGATTATCAGTATTCGCACACTGGTCTTTCCCTGTATTAAGCCCTCAAGGCATCTCTGCCCTTGTAGCCATAATTCACACATCTCCAGGCTAGATCATCATTCCACAGCAGACCAACCACACACAACACTGTCAGTTTCAGGATTCTGCAGCATTCCTCCTGGCATGGTCCCCTTCATGTCCATGAAGGGTACAGCAAAAGACTCAAATCAAAGCCTTTTCTCTTCTCATTCCCATCACTATTATATTTGGCGTCTCCTTTCTGACCACAGGGGGTTAAGAATCTGATGATGGCCTCATCTCAAAAAGTCACAGGGAGATGATTTTTCCCACTAGATCTCTCAATCCATGAATTTTTCCATGACCTGGTAGTCTCTAAGCTACTGTAGCCAAACTCTTTTTCTGCTGGATTTTGTGTACATCATTATATGCATATCATATGTCAATAAAAATACTTCATTTAAGAAGCAATCAGGAAAAATAAAAAAGAGCTATCTACGAAGAGATGATAGCTAGATCAGCAAACCACTTTTGGTCAGAAATAAACAAAGTCTAGAATATAATTCAGTAGTGACTTTGAAGTGCCAGGGAAAATAAACATCAGCATAAAGTGCTTTACCTAACAAGACTATTATGAATGGATGAGAGTGACTAAGGGCTTTTTCAAACCAAGATTAAAACAACCTCCAAGGTGTGTGCTTTAGCAAGGAAAATGGTGGATGAATCAATAATAGTAGCAAACAGGTTGGTGAATCTACAGAAGCATTAACTTTCAAACATAATGATTTTTTTTTCTTTTATTTTTAGTAGACACATAATAATGGTGCATATTTGAGGGATACAAAGTGATATTTTGATACGTGTACACAATGTGGAATGATCAAATCAGAGTAATTAGCTTATCAATTGCCTCAAAGATGTATCATTTCTTTGTGTTGTGAAAATTTAGAATCTTCTAACTTTTTGAAAATATACACTAAATTACCATTAACCACATTCATCCTACAGTGCTACAGAACTGCTCCTCCTCTATCTAGCTGTAACTTTATATCCAGTAGCCAAGCTTGTTGTACTGGGTTCCCCTATTAGTAAAAAAAAAATTTTTTTTATAGAGGCAGAGTTTTACTTTGTCACCCTCGGTAGAGTGCTGTAGCATCACAGCTCACAGCAACCTCCAGCTCTTGGGCTCAGGTGATTCTCTTGCCTCAGCCTCCCCAGTAGCTGGGACTACAGGCACCTGCCACAATGCCCAGGTATTTTTTGTTGTAGTTTGGCCAGGGCTGGGTTTGAACCCACCACCCTCGGTATATGGGGCCGGCACCCTACTCACTGACCCATAGGTGCCGCCTTAGTAAAATATTTTTTACCATGAACGTATAATTATAGATTTGTATATTTACTTAACTTCATAAATTATATAACATAACTTCAGTTTTAACATACTTTGTATGTTGTGGGACATATAAATTTAATGTTAAAATATAAACATTCTACTATTTTATTCCCAACCAAAAACAGAAGTATACGAATAAGTTATTTTTTAAAATGTTTGGGTGACAGCCTTTTTGGTTAGAAACAATAGGCAACATAATTCCAAATTTAAAAGTAAATTTGTTTCTCTTTTGATAAAGAAGCTTTAAAGGGTTTGCATCCCTAGCTGTGATTTATTATAAATGAATGAAAGCTACAGGGGAGACACAAAATTAAATTTACCTTTTAGGAATGACCTGCCTTTCATTTCAAAATCTTTTTTATGTGATCTTTTGAGTGACCATATATTCTTTTGAATATAATCCTAGTAGCATTGTTTTTAGTCAGATCAATATGCTCTGCCTAACTTCACATAACCAGTAAGACCTTGGCTGGGCAGGTGGCTCAGTCCTAACACTGTGGGAGGCCAAGATTGGAGGATTGCTTGAGGCTAGAGGGTTGAGATCAGCTTGTGCAAGAGTGAGACCTTGGTTCTACAACAAAATAGAAAAATTAGCCAGGCCTGGTGGCATGTGCCTGTAGTCCCATCTACTCAGGGCCTGAGGCAGGAGGATCGCTTGAGCCTAGGAGTTTGAGGTTGCAGGGAGCTGTGATGATGCCAACTTCACTCTAGCCTGAGCAACAGAAAAAGACACAGTCTTTAATAAAAAAGACCTGTATTTTGTCTATCTTTTTCTCTAATCTATTTTGAATATGAAGGGATCTTCAGAATTCCTAAGACTATATTTGTAACCATTTAGCCTCAAGGGTTATGAAACATTTAGTTTACTGATCCAAATTATTCACATAATAATGCCTCAGTAGAGGGTGAATTTTAGTAAAAACTAAGCGAGGGTAGTTGTACACATTTGTCTTTTTAAAAACATATTGTTTATCATATCTAGGTACCATTTGGAGTTAGAGGAACTGAAAAGCGGATGAAATATACTTCAACACCAGAATTCATTAAGTAATAATACTTTCCAGGGTACATAATCTGCTAACATGGTGTAAATAAAGTGCTTGTAATAATTGTAACATGATACATGTTTAACTGTAACTGGTGTTACCCGTGATGTAATATTCTTGAAACCTATTAATTCTATAAGAAAACAAAGATAAGTTCCTGAATGAAGTACCAGAAATCATACATTGATTTTGTCAATCATTAAGGACATAGGTAGAAATTTAGGGTTCCTAAAGAGAAGTTTTAATGATGTAGTAATAGCCAACATTTAAGTACTATATAAATGTATATATTTACATAATTATACATATATATGGCTTATCATACTTACTATGTGATAGGCCTTGTTCTAAACCCTCTGTGTACAGTAGCTGTATGACCCCAGGAAGTGGCTACTGCTGTCTTCTGTGTTCCACATATGGGGAAACTGAGGCACAGAGCACATTTACCAAGGAGATAGCTGCTGTATGGCAGAACTGGCATATACACTCAGGCTGTTTGGCTCAAGAGTCTTTGTTCCTGACTGCTAATAAACAGCTTATTCTCAGCACCATTTTTCTTTCACTGCTGTAAAATAAAGTTTGTTCCTTTTGAGAGTAAGAAATATCATGGAAAAGAGAAAAGCCAACTTAGAAATCTATGCCTTTGTTCAGCAAACAATTATTGAGTGATACTCTTCAGAATCAATAAGGCCAAGTCACTTCTCCTAAGAAACTTATAATATAGTAAAGGACATAGAAGTAAGTGAACTGTGGTAAGGGCTGTATTAAAAGGATGTATTAATCGGGTAAGTCCAGCTTTGGTGTGGTCAAAAGTTAAATCCTAAACATCAGCTTGACTCACTGGTCTTCCGTGAATCAGGTGACTTCTTCAGAGTAGTCGTCCTGGATGCAGGAACTCAGCAGTTAGGGGCTATTTCCACATCGTGGCTGGTGCAGCTCAGCTCGTGGCCTCCCTTTTCATCAATAAGGAACTTGGAGCACTCATGTCCTCTATTCCGTGTCTCAGTGGGAAAGGGTGTACTTTATTTCTGCTCTTACCTGTTTGACTCTTGGCCCACTTGAACTTCAAAGTGGCCAGAAAATGTGTGGGAGCGTATGCGAATTTCATGAGCAGTAAGCACCATGATCAAAAGATCCTGTCACTTGGAGCAGAATGAGGATTGGGCGAGAGTTACTTAGGATTATACAGGAAGTTGACTGAAGAGTGGCAGAAAAAGTCTGGACAGAGGTTGGTGAATGTAATTGAGGAATGCGAAACACAAGGTTCTGGGCGACCCACAGGGAGGGGCTTGAGCTGAAGCAAGAACTCTTCAGTACCACGGAGAGCTCCTGTCATTTAACTTGCTTGACAGCGCGTGCTGTAAGCGGTAATACCTTTAAAACAGTTATGAAATAAACATTTGTTATGTGCCTGTAATAGATTATGTGAATAGAAAAATTCATGACAAGTAACTAACAGTCTAAATGGGAAGACAGCTCCCTGAAATGCAGTGGGTAAGGTCAAAGACAGAACGATTCACTGGGCAAATGGAAAGATGGAATGTTCCTAACATTCATCTTGGGTGCAGGAAGAAGTTATGTAGGAAAGTTTCTTGGAGGGGATGATGGATGATCTCACATGTATATTAAGTGATAAAAAGGATTTAGCCAAGCCAGAGGGGTAATAAACTTTCTCTATAAATGGCCAGGTAGTAAATATTTCAGGCTTTTCAGGATATATATGGTAGGTCTCTGTCACATATTCTTCTTTGTATCTTACTTTTCAAAATGTAAAAGTATCCTTGGCTCAAGGGTTGTAAAATATGAGTCATCATCCATATTTGACCTGTAGGTTGTATTTTGCTGACCCCTGCAGAGAACAAGAACAAAAGCAGAGATACATATGTACAACCATGGACAGTGCGGGTGTGATGAACTATAATGTAACGTTTGAAGAAGAGTCATGACAAATGAGCCCAGAGAGAGTCAGTCACAGGACAGTGTGTCACGTTGAGGAACTCGGACCTAGTTCTGTAAGGATGGGTTGCCACTGAAAGATTTAAATCAATGCTATCACCACATTTATATTTTAGAAAGATAGCGTGTTGAGAATTTTCCTGAAGAGGCAAAACTGGACTCACAGGGACCAATTAGGGACTGTTAGTGTGAAGATGATGGAGATAATGAAAGCCTAGAGTAAGGCAGTGGTGGGAAAGGTAGGCAGGAGGAGGCACTCTGCAGAAAATCTTAGGCATCCTGTATATCAGGGATGCTGGATGTTACCTGGATGACTGGAGTGGGGAAAGTGGTCATTAAGGACTCCTGGACAAGATAGCATTGCTTCATCTGACATTATAAATATTGTTCTAGCTCATTCACATTTATTCTTTAGCAGGAGCTCTGATTGTTAAAAGGATCTCCGCCGTTTACCCCAGAATCACACCATCTGGGGTGTGAGGGTAAGTACTACTTCGAGCTGACTCTTTGAGAAGTCGGTTAGGCTGTCCAGGAAGGGTATGGGGAGATTTGGCAACTGTACATGTAGGTTGACTGTGATAAGCAATATCTTTCCCGTGGCAGAATGTTCATGTAAGTAAGGGGTAAGGAGCTCAATGTACAGATTTATAAAAATAGTCCGAAAGGCCATTCATTGCCTTTTAAAACTATCGGTTATTTTAGTCACTTTGGTATCTTGAAGTCTATAATGTTACAGACTTTGAACTTGTCCTCTGTAATGGGTATATGTAATCATCCGTGATTGCCAGCATTGTTATATAGTTCTCTGCATTGTGATAACTTTCCCAAAATAAGATTTCCACACTCCTTTTCTAGAGTGAGTTTCCACCTACGAGACCGTTCTCATGAGACGTGTATGTGGATGAGTGCAGTAGGAGGTGGGGACCCAGTTGGGGAGGTCAGTATTCTGTCAAGTGAAGTAGCGGACGGTTCTTATTTTGGGAGAAGGGCTGAGATGAAAGCTCTGTTACTTCAGTCCAACTCTGGTTGGTATCAGGAGTGGGCAGTGACAGTTGTTTTTATGTTGGGCCAGTCCCCTGGTGTGGTGACATCATTGTTTGTTGTGCAGCCTTCGTGTTTACTTCTGTAACCCGCCCTGAGAAGCTATAGAGTACCTCTAAAAATCCCTTCAATTGATTTTTAATGGTTTGTCTTCTGTGGTTTACAACTGAAAATATCAGTAGATATACCAATTCATTTATACAATATATCTGATGTACAATTTCATGGGAACAATTAGAAAAAAGTCCATATTATCATATGGACATATCAAAGTCCATATTATCATTATCTTTATTATCATAGAAGGATAATAAAATGCTTTCATAACACTGCCATAGACTAAATGGGCAATGGGTCAATTCACAGATGTGACAGCAGCAGTATGTCTATAATGGTCAAGGCAGGGAGAAGAGAGCAGTCATTGTGCCTTTACGGTGTCGGGATTGAAGACCGTGGGAATATTCATTTTAACAATAAAAAATTTGGTAAACTGGTTTTACCTGGAGCTGTTTCTATATAGCAGCAGTCACAGGTGATTTAGTGATAACCTTGCTAGGGATAATTCTTTTAGGTCAGCCAATGTGGAGGTACAGTTAAGATAATCAGATCCTGTTTTTACATGCGTGAGCTTTTTGGAGTTAGACAAGAGAAGAATTACCCTACCTCTTTACCGTTGTGTTGGCCTAGGCGCGTGCTCGGCCTGGATGATCTCCCAACTCAGTTACCTATTTAAGGGTAATTTTGTTTGAGTGGAGTAGAAGCAGACAAAGACTCAGATACATTCTTTAATTCTGCAAATAAAATCACAACATTTAATGAACACGATCCTAGTCACCTTACATGCAATTAAATATTTAATCTTCAAGACATGAATTATTTTACTTAATAATTTATAGAGTTCTATTCAGTAGATCTTATTATCTATATATCATATGTAATAGTAATCCTAAGACTTGTAGAATTTAAGTAATTTGTTAAACATCACACTACTAAAAAGTGACAGGGTTGGATCCCAAGTGACTAATGGTCACTCAAGTGATTAGTGACTTGGGCAACTTAACCTCATTAAGCATGTATAACATTTGAATAATAATACTTCTCAGGGTTTTTAATGAGCAAATGAGTTTATCTTTGTGAAAAACTCAAAACTTTACTTGTGTCAATAAAATTCAGCAAACATTGGCTGTTCTTATTTTGTCCAGAATGTATCTCTGTTTAGCTCTTACATTGAGATAGGCAGCCACATACAATTACACATGCAGTGTCGCATGCCTGTAATCCCAGCACTTTGGTAAGCCAAGGCAGGAGGATTGCTTGAGGCCAGGAGTTCAAGATTAACCTGAGTAACACAAGGAGACCAGTCTCTGCCAAAAAAAATGTCCTTTTCTTAAAATTAGCTGAACGTGGTGACCTGCACGTGTTCTCCTAGTTACTCAGAAGGCTGAGACAGGAGGATTACTTGAGCCAGGGAGTTTGAGCTATGATCATACCACTGTAGGCGAGCCAGGGTGACAGAGTGGGACCCTTCCTCTAAAACACAAATACATTAGAGTAAGCAGTGGTCTGAACCCAGATAGTTGATCATAATTTTGGTTTTGCAGTGAACTTCTCAGGCCGGTCAACTGGGCATTTTTTTTAACAGTGAGGAGGCAGGAGAAGAGATAAGTTTGAGAATGTTGGATGTGACCATGAGGGCCTAGAGTTATTCTAACAAGGCAATAACTAGTTGTTTTGTTTTAATGGAATCCTTGCTGAGACTTTTTAGTCCCCTACATAGCTTGAATTTCTGTCTCTAAAGTCCCCCCTCCTTTTGTGTTTGTCTGCCCTGCAAATGTGTAAAATCTGGCTCCTAAACTGAAAGTTGAGGTGTGAATTCAACACACACCAGAGCAGGTCACGGGGCAGATGACAGTTAGTGAGGCAGAATATAGTTCTGGACAGGTAGCCAGCATGGTGCAGTGAGTCTGAGGAAAGGCAGGGGGAAAGCAATGCGTGGTGATTATCTACCATGAGTGTGCGGTGTTAGGAGAGAAGGCAGCAGAGGTAAGCTTTAGACCAGCAGATCGGAAAGCTTCAGTTAGACAGGCAAGATAGACCTTGCCTAGCCCTTTGGAAAGGATGCTGCTTTGTCAAACACGATGGCCACACAGACCCACGTGTAACTGGGTGACTTTGCCCTTTGCCATTTAGAGAAACATCTGTTGACTCAAGGATGTCTCCCATGTGTATGTGACTCAGAGATGTATCTACGAAGAGGCCAAAGAGTATCCAATAACTGATGAAAATTGAGGCATTTGGATAAAAAGACAGAGGACCCATGCTGTGCCTTAAAGGAAGGGCTGGTGCTCTTTCTGCTCACTCTCGGATGGTTTGCACTCCAGCCCTGGATTTGGACAGGATTTCTATTGGATCAGGACAGGTGTCTGTCCCACAATGGAGGTTCTAAGATTTAAGGATATAGGGGGGAAGACAACAGACAGTGTAAGGTAGATGAACCTGGTCCAAATGCCATTTACTAGCTATGATGCCCTTGGCAGTCACTTCAATTTCCTGGTCCTCGTTCTTTTATCTCTAAATTGAGGATGGTAATAGCTAACATACGTAGCCCTATGTGCCATGCACTCCTTTAATCTTCACAGCTACACTATTATCATCATCCTCAACATTTCCAGCAAACTGGGGAACAGAGTGATTGAGTAACCTGCCCAAGATTCCGCAACTCTTTGGTAGGAGAGGAAGGATCTGGAGAGGCAGGCTTCCTCCAGGGTCTGTCCTCCCCACCTTCCCACTCTGTCACCTTTCTGATGCTGGTACAGTGAGTGGTGGTGCCAGGAGAGGAATGGAGGGGACAGTAGCAAGGACTGTCATCGTCATCATTGTAATGAATGAGGAAAGAATCAGGGAGACTGAGAACAGGCTCTCTTTACAGAACTAACGAGATGTGCAGAAATGGCGTAGGTCCTCAAATGTTTCTAACTTACGTCCATAGACATATAATTCCAGAATGATTTTTTAAAGCGTAGTACTTTTTGGCGTTTTAGGTTTAAGTCTGAAACCAAATGCCTTCAAACCAATGCTTTAAAGACTACACCCCACAGTGTTTACGTGTGAGTGTGTGTGCATGTCCTATTCAATATCTTGCAGCACCACTCGAGAGCAGTTCTTTTCATACCCATTTTCATCAGGCTGGTACTTCACAGATAAGCCACAGTAAGAGAGTTTTCAGGAAATTCTATGATTACTTTTCAGCAGAAGAATTCATGTTTGGCTTTGTTGAAATGTTTGAGGATGTTGACCTGGCAAAGAAGGCAAATAACAGACAAGTCAAATTCTGCAAGTAGACAGTTACTCATATTTGAATGAACAGATTATAGAATGGCAAAGTGAACAGACTGAAGAAAGACAAAAAGGAACTCTTATAATTCATTTTCTCTTTTTCATTTATAATATAACACTAACTTTCCAAACTAGATTTTCAGGACAGTTTGTTTTTTGTTAAATGATGGAAGCCTTTAGACATATCTCTTTTATACTAAAGAACAAGTGATGAAAATGGAAGGAAATAGGAATTAAGTATTTGTGCCATTGTGATTTTATACCTCTTAAGTAGGCATAAAGTAATAGTTTTACTTGATTTCCTGACAGTATATTCTACCAAGCTTTCTGAAAGTGTTTGAAATAATAAAATAATATTTCACTTAAGAAGTCATCAGTTTTATATATGGGGTAATATTTTTACATATGGAGGTGATATTTTTCGCATAGCAAAAAATCTGTGATTTTAACATACTTGCCCTTTGGCGATATCCCATCTTATAGATGTATTTGTTCTTGAAACACATGAAAAATAAATGAGGACATGTTTCTACCCACTTTAACTATGGCAAATTACAAAGTAAACATATTTCAATAATCTGTGTTTTTAATCTCCAAAATATAAAATAAACCCAAGATGAATGGTAATTTTCTCACCGGGTTGGTTATTTTTGGTTATAAAAATCTTCAGTGTGTTTCTCGGAAGTGAATAACATACCTTTGTATGAGAGTACGAAGATTTTGTTTTAGAGATGGGGGATCATAGAACTTCTAGTTACAGTTCTGAAGACCCAAAGTACGCTCATTAAAAGCATAGAAAGGCATTCCTGGGGGAAAATGGGGTTCACGCAAGGTTTAGTCACAAACTTAAAATAACTGAAGCTTGTCAAGGAAAATGACATCCCGGAAGGCACAGAAATGTGTGTCACTGTCTTAAAAGGGAGTGTGGAGGCAACTTTAGAATAATTAACGACATTGTAAGTTGAATCCTGCTGAAGAGAATGTGGATAAAGGAAGCACTGCTATTTACACCTGTCCTGCAACACAACTTTGATAAAGACAACAAATATTGGCTATTTGTAAACTAGAAATACAACGGTTTCTATGACAATGAATTTTTAAACTCTCATACTTTGTCAAAGGAATAGTTATATTGATGGTTAATATAGAAATTACAACCAGGTTATGAATATTTTATTTTTCAAAAAAAATTTTTTTTGAGGGGACAGAGTCTCACTTTATCACCCTCAGTAGAGTGCTGTGGCATCACAGCTCACAGCAACCTCTAGCTCTTGGGCTTAGGTGATTCTCTTGCCTCAGCCTCCTGAGTAGCTGGGACTACAGGCACCTACCACAATGCCCGCCTATTTTTTGTTGCAATTTGGCTGGGGCCTGGTTCGAACCTGCCACCGTCTGTATAGCACCCTGGTCACTGAACCACATTTCAAAATATTCAAAATATTATTAAATATATGAATATATATTTTTAAAACAAATAAACATTATTTAAAAAAACAAATATTTTAAAACAAAATAAATTTGTGTTTGTATTCAATATATTCAATAAATATCTTTAGAACAAAATAAATTTATGTTTGTATTCAATATACAAATATACAAACAAATTTTTCATTTCAAAAGAAAAATGTTTTTATAACATAGATGCTTTTAAGTCTTGCTAAAATCGAAGCAGTTACCAGTTTTGAAGAACTTCAGAGTTTGAAGGATAAACTCTACTGCCTTTGCTTCAAAGCTTTATCAGGAGAACTACATTTGACGTTTTTAGTCAGTGCTCTTGGAAATGTATATCCTTTTTGGGAAGAAAGTTCTGTAGACAATTTCTTGTATGACAGTTTACACATAGCCACAACAACAAAAATAAAATGTTATGATGACATCATCCACATATATATTTTATATGTACATATCTCCTTAGAAACACAGTGTCATTAAATCTTTTTAATCATATTGTTTTTGCTTTTCATGTAGTATTAAAACTCGCTATGTATCTTCTTACCCAGCATGCATCAGAGAAAGCAACATCAATTTAAATTCATTATCAAAGTCAAATTTCAGTTATCTGAAGAACAGTTTTCCAAATCACAGGTGTGCATTAGTGTATGTGTCTCCGGACACAAAAGGCATTAGTAAGATCACTGTGGCGGATGCCGGCAGTTGAGTCCCAGAGAACACGAGGAGCTGAGGCTGACTTTCCCTTTCCCTGATTTTCATTTAATGTGTGCAGCCCTGTCCCTCATGTCCATGTTTGGGGAAGGTCCTCCCCTCTTTCTTGTCTTCAGTTTCATTGTACTCGGAGAGCAACAGAGCTGAGGGGGTCTCAGCACCTTGTAGATGTCAGAATGAAGCTGGAGGGGAGCCTCGTGACGGAGGTCACAGCAGAGTGGCCGAGCTGACGGGACCATCTCTGGATTATACCCTGCTGCTTCATGTACATAAAAACAAATGTGGGAAATCTTAGCTTTTCCTTCCAGGCTCAGTTCCAGGTTCAGACCTTGGTAGAGCCATTTCTGACTTTGTAGCAATCCAGGCTCCTCTGCCCACTTGCCGTATAACCATGAGCAAGTTTTTTTGTGCCCATATTCTCAGTGTCCTAATCAGTAAAGTGGGGAGCGTACCCACTCCTACCCCATGGGGTTGTTAAGGGCCTTAAGTGAGTGAATATTAGTGAAGCACTTAAAATAATGCCAGATCATAGTAAGTGTTCAGTAAGCATTAGTTGTTGTTATTTTTATTTTTAATCTTTTTACTTTAAGATATATATAGACTCACAGAAGTTACAAAACTACTATTGAGAGCTCCTGTACACTTCCCACAATGTATATAACTTTAACCTCTTACCAAAACCAAGAAATTGGCATTGGTACAATGCAGTTAATTAGTTGTCATTATTAATAATTGTCCGTATTAATCACTTTTCCACTCCACTTTGTATTTTTCATCAATACTACTCACTTAGCACTCACTGTTTTCTAGCTGCTTTATTTAGAATGTTAGTTTATTTTACTTTTCTCAGCTCAAATTATTTCCGGGCAAATGTCCTATATTTCTTTAATGTACTTCCACAGGGCCTAACACAATGTTTAATGCAAAATAGAGTTAGTAGGTTGTTTTTTTTTTCCTGCTGATTGATATTTAAATAAATAGATTTCTAAGATCTGCAACTGTGGCTGACTTTTAGAGTTCTCCAAGAAAGGCCAGTAACAGCTAAGTGCCTGTGGCTTAAGTGGCTAAGGCACCAGCCACATACACCTAAGGTGGCAGGTTCAAATCCAGCCCGGGCCCACCAAACAACAATGACGGCTGCAACCAAAAAATAGCCAGGCGTTGTGGTGGGCACCTGTGGTCCCAGCTACTTGGAAGGCTGGGGCAGGAGACTTGCTTGAGCCCAGGAGTTGGAGGTTGCTGTGAGCTGAGATGCCACATCACTCTACCCAGGGGGAAAGCTTGAGGCTCTGTCTCAAAAAAAAAAAAGAAAAGAAAAGCCAGTGACAATGTGGTGGCAGTATAATACACCAGTGCTTATAAAAGTGTTAAAAAAAGCAAGGAGCACTATATACTCACAGTGTCTGAAAGTACATGAAAAGATCCAGAGGAGACCTGTTTAGGTTGGTGTTAGGAGCAGCGGGTAAGAGAATAGGATATTTTGTGTTACTACCAAAGCCATTGCATAAAAAGATTGTTGAATACCTTGAAATTGTACGCTGATGCTTCAGTGATGTGAGGACGATTACTCTAAGCTCTGAATTCTAGAGAACATATTATTAGTGCACATTTCCAATGCAAGTTCTTGGCTCTACATTAGAATTTCTTGGTGAGATTTTTAAAATCCCAATACCCAAGCTATCCTTTACACTAGTTGACTGAGAATCTCTGGGTACCAGACACTGACTATGCCTCCTTTGCTGGTGCTTCTCTGTAGCCAAGCTGGACACAGCAATGCTGGACTGGCGGATTGCAGGAATGTTGTGTGGCATGTTCACCCAGACTAGGGCATGAGGTGCTGACCATATAAAATTCTGTCTAGTAACACGCGGCCCAGACACTGACTCACTTTCTAAGAGAAGTTTTGAGGAATGGAGAGTTATTTGCCTGTGAATCCCGTTACCAAAACTGTGTAATAGTGAAGTGTTGTTTTGTTTGATTCATTTCCCTTCCCACAAGACTCTGGCTGGAACTTTGTTTTCCCTTTTGGCCAGCCAGACTTCTGCAGACTTGTCATTTTCTACACGCTGGATCCCTGCTTTAGGTCTGACCGGAGGAAAGTGGCAGTTCCTGAGTCATGGCTACTTGGTCTCCTTGGCCTCTCTGATTTCCCTGGGAGTCTCATATCCTCCCTAACCTTGTGGTTGCTATGGCTTGATGAATTTTGCCATGAATTAGAAAAGGATCACCATTTGGATATGTCAAAATGTAGACTTGTTTTTCTGTTGCTTAAACGAGTTATGGTTTTTGCTGAGCAACTTCCTATTGTAGAAGAGTCTGTTTTACACAGAGGCGTCCAGCTGTGAAGCCCAAAGCTCTCCATGAATGCTGATCTCAGAGTTGTCTTGGGCCACACATTAAATGCACAAACACTAACGTAAGCTGATGAGCAAAAGAAAAAGGTCTATGATTTCCGTGATATCTGACACCATAGATAAACATTCATAGCCAGCTGCAGGCTGTGGTTGTAAACCCCTAATTGCAACATAGGTGTTATTTCTTGTGTATCTGTGATGTGTCAGACAGTGTGAGGAGTGCCTAGGATATGAAGATTAAAGACAGGCTCCCTCATAGGTGACTTGGTGAGATGACCAAGTGCTGTGATGGAGGGATGCATGAACCGCTGTGATGATTTGTAGGGAGGGCACCTATCCAGTCATGGGGAAGGGGTCGGGGGGGCAGGGAGGTCCCCAAGGGCCAGGCCATGTCTGATGTGTCTTTGTATCATTAGACCCAGAACAGTAAGTGAATTCTCTAAATGTTTGGTGTTAAACACAGGCTACATTGAGCCTTCTTTGCCTTGACAACAGGTGTGAATTAGCCTCGCAGAGAAGAAGGATGGGTGGGAGGAGAGCAGAAGTCCAGGGCCTGTGAGTCTAGAGGAGAGCACGTGCTTAGAAGTGCGGGTGAGAGTGGCTCAACCACCTGTGCTCACCTGTGCTGGAGGGTGAATGCAGAGCCGGTTCACAGCAGTGGTGAGGGAGAGTGCGGAGGGGTCCGATTGTGCCAGACTTCGTAACTGAGGCTAAGGAGCTTTCATTTCTCTGGAATATGATGGGTCCCATTCATGGAGATTTAGCAGGGAATTGACATGATCATACATGCTTTCCAGAGAAACCATTTTGGAAGAACAGGAGTGAAATGGGGCAGAGAAACTTATAAGGAATGATCATGACATCTCACAGGAAGCAATGATGGGCACTTAGAACCATGTAGAAATAAAAAGAAACTCAAATGCTAACCTTGTACCACACAGCAAAATAAAATTTAGAAGCACTAAAGGTGTCAAGGTAAAAACAAAATAGTAGAGAGAAAGTAGAGGAGAATTTTTTTTTTTAATCTTGGAGATTGAAAAGACTTTTTGTTTTGACAGTGTCTTTATCACACAGGCTGGAGTGCAGTAGCTGGACCATAGCTCATCTGTAGCCCCAGACTCCTGCCTCACTCTCTCTAGTAGCGGAGACTATGGGCACCTGCCACGATGCCCAGCTAATGTTTAAAAAAAATTTGGAGAGATGTGGTCTTTCTGTTTTTCCCAGGCTGGTCACAAACTCAAGAGGACCTTTTTAAGCATGAGATCAAAGGACCAAATATAACAACACAAATAAGTATTTGTGCATACTGTGCTAAGTGGTAGAGAAATGTGCATTAATAGGGCTGACTTGTCTTTTAAGAGTTTAAGATATAGAGAAAAATAAAGAGACAAAATATTTCACATGCCTTTGGCTAAGAGCTGTATTAGAGTGAAGGAACTGGCTCAGCTGGAATCTATAGGATGAACTGCCATGATTTGCTTGGAAGTAAACAGGAGAGGCGTGGCAAGGCAGAAAATGAGCTGAATCTGGATGTGGGATCTATCAGGTGGTTGAAGCATTTTAGACAGAGGGCACAGATATGCAAGGGGGAAAAGGGTTTATTTGGTACAAGGTGGATAGGGAAGACATGAGCACAAGAAGTGCTGAAGGTGAGATTGGAGATGAAGATGAGAGGAAGATACAAGGGGTCTTAATAGTCCAGGCTGTCCAGTAGAACTTTCCATGACAGGGGAGATGCCCATGAGCCACACGTGGCTTTCAAGCATGTGAGACATGCCTAGTGCAACTGAAGAGCTGAACTTTTAATTTATATCTAGTAGTAAACAAATTTAAAGAACCACAGTGGCTGGTGGCTACCATATTGGACAGTGAAACTACAGACAGTATGGGGTCATTGAGAATTTCTTTGTGGGGAAATAGTATAAAAAGAAATCATATTGTAGAAAAATCACTCTGGTAGGCAGGAAGAAAATCAGGATTTACTGAGAGCTGCTGCTTCAGTGCTGGGTGCTGTCCTAAGTTTGCATCATTTGATTCTCACAACTTCAGGATGGAGGGGCTGTGGTGACAAGAAAACTGAATCTCCAAAAGAAGGCATTCGTCCAAGGTTACAAAGCCAGCAAATGAGAGAATTTTTAAATTTAACTTCCCATTCCTGGCAATGTTTTTATTAATTTTAATTTTTAGAGAATTTTTAGGTTCCCAGTAAAACTGAATGAAAAGTACGGAGTTCCCATACACTCGTGTTCTCACACATGAGGAACCTCCCCTATTCTTAATATCCTGTCCCACAGTGGTACGTTAGTTACAACTGATAAACCCATAATGATGTATCACCACCCAGAGATCAGAGTTGAGATTAGGGTTCACTCTTAATCTGTACATTTGATTGGTTCAAAAAGTTCGTATGACATGTAGCCATCATCATGTACTATTATACAGACAGTTCCACGGCTCTGAAATCCCCTGCACTCTGCCTGTTCATCCTCTGCAGCCCCCCAGACCCTGGCAAGCATCGTCTCTATACTGTCCTCACAGGTTTGCCTTTTCCAGAATGTCATGTAGTCGGAATTCTATCACAGGCACGCTTTCAGGTTGGTTTCTTTCACTAAATAATATGCATATTTAAGTTTCCTTCATGTCTTTTCATGGCTTGATAGTTCATTTCTTTTTAGTGCTGAATACTATTCCATTGTCTAGATGTAGCAGTTGATCCATTCATCTACTGAAGGGCGTCTGGGTTAATTACAGGTTTTGGCAATCATGAATAAAGCTGTTCTGAGTATCTGTGCACAGGTTTTTGTGTGGACACAGTTTTCAGTTCCTTTGAGTAAATACCAAGGAGTGCAGTTGCTGGGTTATGTGGTTAGAGTATGTTTAGTTTTGTAAAAACTGCCACAGCCTTCCAAAAAGGATACCATTGTGCAGTCCCACCAGCAATGAATAAAAGTTTCTGTTTTTGCTCATCCTTATAAGTATTTGGTGTTTGCCAGTGCTTTGGATTTTGGTCACTAACCGATTGAAGAGATACCTCCTTGTTGTCTTCATTTGCAGTTTCCTAAGGACATATGACACTAAGCATCTTTTCCTATGTTTGTTTGCCATCTGCTTATCCTTTTTCGTCAGGAGTCTTATTCAGGTGTTCTGCCCACTTTTTAACTGAGTTGTTGAATTACTTATTTATATTGTGTATGTGAGGTAAACCTAAGAGGATCACCTTGTTAGAAAAGAAAAAAAAAGCATCCCTTGATAGCCCACCTGGGAGCTGACCTGGTCGCAGCTGAGCCATGGTGTTCTCACATTGAACATAAGCAACTTGACCACATGGCAATGTTACACATCTTACAACTGACCACTTTTACAAGGCCACTTTATGACTGTGATGATACGTGGCACAAACAGGACCACTCTATAATCATGCCTAAACACAGACAAATGCAAGGTCCTGGTGCAAACCATAAAACAACTAATGTCCCCCTCTCCATGCAAACATGATTACTGTTGCTTTTTTGCCAATTGAAGATTTAGCCTCACTTCATTCCTAATGCCTTCTGGATAAAGATTACGATGCTCAGGGGTAAAATTGCCTCCACCTTTTGATAAGGCCTCAATTCAAAAGCAAAACCACCTTTTTCTGAATTCTCCCAAACAGGACTAGGGGATTTCCCAGAGTGCAGAGCTTTCCACTCTAAAAACTGGGAAGTTCTGGGCAAACCTGACCGCTCTGCTCTCCTGTTTTAACCAGCCCCTCCCTGTGCCCTCTTACAGCAATGCCTTCCAGGTTCCTGTAGTGTTTGATCTCCCTTGTTGAGACAGCTCCAGTAAACCTAACCTTATTTAACTGCAGCTTGGTCCTGGTGGTCTTTGGTGATGGGCAAAGATCAATCAACAAAATCAAAACAACACCAATACTATGGCAGTGATTTTAGTAGGTCACTCCTCATTAATGTTTGAAATGATGAATTTACCTCCAGCGAGAAAAGGTGAAAAAAATTGCATAACTGATGGGGAAGCCAGGTACCATAATGAATCTTACCATAAAAGAAAAATGTCCAGAAAAGACTGTGATGCCATGATAGGAAGGCTTTGTTTTGTTGTCTTTGTAACAGTTTCCTTTCCTGTCTGTCTCTCAGGGATCATGTCGGACCACCAGTTTGGTAACCAGTTCATGTGCAGTGTAGTGGCCTCCCACGTGAGTCACCTGCCCACAACCAACCTCAGCTTTGTCTGGATTGCTCCCCCTGCGGGCACAGGCTGTGTGAATTTCATGTAAGTACCCAGGTGTCTGTGACCACATACAGAAGGAAGATACTTACAACCTCTCATGGGGTTACATATGGGGTGGCTTAATTATTTTGACAGATTGAATTAAAGCAACTAATATTCGTTTCAAAAGACATCAAAACATTTTTTTTCATGTAACTTGTTTTTGCATATTTATTTATACCTCCAATGCCCTGCAGTGGATTTTAGCTGACAAAAACAAGACAAGATAAAAGTAAGTGGTTGGGCGGGGGTGGTGGAGAATAAGAGAAGTTGCTTAAAGGGTACCAAGCTTCAGTGAGGAGAAGTAAGTTTGGAGAATATCACGTAGCATGGTAACTATAGTTAATGAGATTGTATTATATATTTCAAAATACCAAAAGAGAAGGTTTTAAATGTTCTCATCACACACAAAAAAGAATAAGTATATGAAGTGAAGGATATGTTAATTTGGTTGATTTAATCATTCTGCAGTATAAACATAGGTAAAAAAATCCCATTGTACTCTTTGCCTGTAATTATTACTTGTCAGTTTTAAAAGATATAAATAATTGAGGAAATCAGAGTAGTTAGAAAATGAATGTTCAGAAAATAAGAGGAAAAAAGGTACACAGAATGCTACAAGGTTTCATCCACTCTGTGAAAGAAGACCACAAATTTAGTCTTGACCTTGCTGGCCATGAATGCCAGTTAGGAAATGTGATCGGTCAGGAGGTTCACAGTGGCCAGAAGTTAGGTGCTATGTAGCAACTAATGACCGTCTCCTGTGATTCATTAGGAGGAAAGTGGGGGATGTAGTAAGCCATGCCCTCAAGAGTGGCCCTAGATAAACTCTGCACCCTGGCTGCAAGGCTATGACTTGTGACATCTCTCAATACAGACTATATCCCGCCCCTGTCCCAGAATCAACACTCCTTATCCTTCTTACTCAGCTTTTCTTCATATCTTTTTCTTCTAACACATGATATTCTTCATTTAATTATGGGCATTGCTAATCATGTGTTTCTTCCCAGTAAAGTGCAAGTTCCTTGAAAGAGCGAATTTGTTCTGTTTTGTTCTCTGATTTGCCTCCTCTGTCCCTGGCACACAGTAAGCACCTATTGTTGGTTCGACGGATGGGTAGGCCAGTGGTAGGAAAATTAAGGCAGTTCAGAAGCAGCTATTCTATGGGAAGCCAAGTAAAATACGCTGGAAGGCATCTGGGGTGGTTTTCTCCCCCAGTCTCCTGCTCAGACAACAAAATCCCATAAATCTTGTGTACTTCAGAATTTACCATGCCTTTTCTTCCCTTTTGATAACACACAGTTCAGTGTCTGGGGTTTTACGGCTACCACATCACTGATTATATGCTCTCTCTGCCTGTCCTCTGCGTTACCCAGGCTGCCAGCATCACATTCAGCCCACATAGCTGGTTGACATGCAATCCCATCATTTTTCTCCCTCAGAAAGTTTTTTATATCTAAACCTTTTCTTTCCCATACTTCTTGCTAAGATGACTGCAGTAGCTTTCCAAATGACCTGCTTACCTCCAAACTATTTTTCCTCTAGTCCATCCTACATTTTTGCTGTCCAGTTAATCTTCTGAAGGTGCAACCCTGATTTCTCACAACTTGGCTAAGCTTAAAACTCCCTTTTGAAGACCAGCCCTTCGGCATGGGTTAGAAGGCTCTTTCCGATACTGCCATCTATCATCTTCTCTCTGATGCCCCAGAGCATACACCTCCTGATAAAGCACAAACTGTCAGGACCTCCCACAGTTCCCTACACATTCTGTGGCTTTCTGTCTTTCTCCATTCATTTCCCTTGGCCTAGAATGCTTTCGTGTGTGTGTATATGTGTGTGTGTCAATTCCAGTTGTTAAAATCTTACCTATTCTTCCATACCTGGAGGCTGAGGCAAGAGAATCGCTTGAGCCCAAGAGTTTGAGGTTGCTGTGAGCCATGGTACTCCTGAGGATGACAAAGCCAGACTCTGTCTCAAAAAAGAAAAAGTAAATAATAATTCCAACTCTTCTAGAAAACTTGCCATGGTATCAACAACAGAAGTGATGTGTATTGTCACATTTTGCTTGTTACTTTAT
>NW_003852400.1:4793732-4798096 GCF_000181295.1 Otolemur garnettii
AACTTCTTAATTTTAAGTAAAAATGGATTTTTTGAAAGATAAAGTAAATCTATGTCAACAATATAGAATCCTCTACTCTCCTTCCAAATGGATGTAGGTTTTTATTTAAATCTGTTTAAAAATGATATTTGATGGCTTCTGATCTGTTTCGGGGATATGACGCATTTTTTCTCAGCAATAACATAGATATTTTAAGTTTTAACTTTACTGTTTTCTAAGCAGTTGGTCAGAAAAATGTAGTTTGGACAGAAGTAATTTTTACTGACTACAAAGAAGTTTGTGCCCCCTCAGTTGTGTTTCCCAATAAAATTTTGATGATACAGTTTGTATTTTTTATCATTCTTGACAAATAGGTTTAAGTCTGTGATTGTAAGGCAGGACAATGTTGAATGTTCAGCTGCTTCCCACCTGGGCAAGGTGCTGTTACTGATCTCTTTCCTAATTGGTTTGTGAGAGAGTGCAGGAAAAGTGAGGACTGATCTTGGACGCTGAAGCAATCAATATATGCTTAAAATATTCTTAACTAAAGTTGTGCAATTTCTCACCTTTATTCCTGGTCAGTACTTACTGTGTTCAGAGTTAGATGTAGGAGTTAGTATTTGTAATTAGTACGTGCTCGGCAATACTTGAAGGGGATTGCTAATATTTAACCTTAGTTTTAAGTAATAAAGAAAAACAAAATATTATAAAAACCTGTGGCATTTGAAAGTAAATAGACCATAATTGCCTTTTCTTATTAACCTCAGAAATTAACTTGTTCACTTTTTAAGGAGGGGGAGGATTCTTTCTTAGATATTAAACTTCAGCTGTACCTACATGCTTTTGCGATATATTCTAGATGACTAGAATATATTCTAGATCATTAGTTAACTCTTATTGTTATTTTTTCAGCATACTTGTTTTCTTTTTCTAATTGGATTTTAAATCCCCCAAGGTCAGGGTCTGTGTGTGTAGTGTTTTTATATACCTAACAGTTTCTAACATTGAACTATAAATGTTATAGGCAATAAAAGGTTCTCAGTAAATATTTTTAATAGCTAATGATGATATTATACTTTACTGATTCTAATATACAGATTTTCTTTTTTATATTATGGAATCGAACTAGAGGCAGAGTTGCGTTTTACATTTGATGGCATCCTATAGTTATAATTGGCAACAGTTGCTTTTTTTCTTATTATCTTACAATTGATGGTGTGTTGTGTTTGAAAAAAATCCAGCAACTAACCTTTATCATTTTTCCATGTACGTGGTCTTTCTATAGCTGGCAACAGAATTGACACCACACCCAATTCTGTAATCACTTATTAGCAATTAATGTATGATGTAAACTCTGATTTGAAAACCCAGTTACCTATTTAAAATCCTTTTTTAAAAAAATTCTATGCCAAGCATTATGGAACATTTGAACTGAAATTCAAGACAATTTTATGTATGCTGAGTGTGCCTTTCCCAGTGACGAGTAAGTGGCAGACTGTCTGAATAAGCCATGTTTTATTGGTAAACCACTTAGCCACATAGTCATTTGGGCTGTCTGTTTATTGACTTTCTTGTTAAAAATAATCAAGTCAGAGGACGCCCAGAGGATAAATGCTGTCTGTACTGGTGCAGATGCAGAAAATGGGCTGGAGTTATCTTATCAATATTTTTATGATACCTGTTGATAACATTTATATTTTAAGTGACAGTTTTACTTGGATTTGCTTAGTAGCTAGACCTCATGGAAGTATATACTAGAGTTTGTCTTTACTTTTATATTTGATTACAGTCTTTAGTGACTAGCAAACCTCAAGTTAATAAAAGAGGCACTAAAGTATCCAAACTTCTGGATATAAATCCTCTCCCCTCCAAAAATCCCCAGGAGGGGAGAGAAAGAGAGAGGGAGGCAGGGAAAGGGGGAAAAATGGAAGAGGAAGAGGAAGGAGGGGCAAAGGTAGGGACAGAGGGAAGGAAGGAAGGAAGGAAGAGGGGAGAAAGGAAGGAAGGAAGGAAGGATGGAAAGGGAAGGCTTCCTTCAAGCCTTCTGACGCTGACAGTGAGAAGGCACTAGGGAAAGGGAGTTGAAAATGACAACTACGATATTAATGATGTTTGTGAAAATTTGCACCAACAGCTGCTCTCAGTGGTTTACCTCTTTTAATCTATTTAATTCTCATAGTGATTCTATAAAACAGGTACTGTTATTATCTCAGTTTGCAGATAAGGAAATTCAAAGGCAAAGATATTAAGTAATATAGAGGTACTTACCTAGTGAATGACACAGTCTGGTTTTCAAGCAGGCGATTTTTGCTACTTCATTATAGTGCCCTTAAAATAATGACTTGGCTATTTTATTGTATGTATAAAATACATACAATATTGGGACAATGGAAATTAAATAGCATTTTCAGTGTTAGAGAATCAGTAACTTTTTAAGGCAGCCAACTTATGTTTTCTATCTACATTTTGTAGTCTGTCTTTATATGGGATATAATATTATAATGTATTTGAATATTGAAAGGTGTTACTGTAAAACTGTGACACATGGAGAACATGTTAGATTAATGTTTCATACATGACTTTGATCTTGATATGTATGATCTGGGTCCATTCTTTGGATGTTGATTATATGCTATCGCTTGTCACAAGAGTAGTTCATGGAGAACATGTGAATTAGAGGCAAAATTCATCACTTAGATTTAGGTTTAACTGAACAGAGATGCTGTCATAATTTTAGAATAAAAATGGAACATTGAAGAGAGTCAGATTTATACGTACATTGGTGATAAAATTTAACCCTATCTGAGTTTCCTCAAAACTGAAAACAGAATGAGCCAAATGGTTTTCTGTTTAAGATACAGAGCATTGACAAAGAAGGAACTCGGGTTAGCAAAGAGGAAAACAGGAGGACAGTATTCAAACATTCCATATTTTAAAATATTTCCCACCTAGAGGGATCATTTTTTTAAAGTAAACTAAACAAGAAGACAAAAACAACCGCTTAAAAATTGAAGACGCAGCAGTTTCTGAACACTTACGGATTCAGAGTAACATAGATGCGGAGTTCTGAAGGGCTGTTTCGAGTGTATCTCAGATGCCTTTAATTTTTGATGAGAGTCATTCCAGTCTGTCTGGGGGATTCTTCAGAAAAGATAGTACGGTTGCCCACTTATTCCTATCAGAAGAGAACATTACAGATGTATTTGGAGTAAGACTGGGGCCTCGCCCATGGCTATGCATACTGGGAGTGCATTCATAAGTAGAGATGAGGATGCTAACAGTTGATACAGACAAATGTTATTTTACTTTTTGGATTATACATAGCTTACTACAAAAATAAATTACTTCTCATGGAAGCCTGAAAGGAGTGTATCCATCCATACTGTAAAATAAAACCAGATAGACTGTTTCCCAAAGCTAGAATTTCCTCCATCCCTTAAATAATCTCTGTTACTTTTTTCTGATGGTCTAGTTTCCTTTTTTTAACAAACATTTCCCAACTTGAGACAATTATTTCAGGGCTGCTCAAAAACATACCTCTGAATGACAAGATAAAAATATATTATCTATCTGTAATGGTAAATAGCTAGGAGCCTAACTAATAGTTCTCACTTCCCCTTACGTCTCTGCTTTTCATCAAAGTTAAACAACCAATTAGGCTTGGACAAGGAGCAATCTAAGGACTAATGTGTGTTCCTTTGTATCAACACTTTGGCAAATGAGATCAGGATGCTTGCTGGGGATTTATTTTTAATTTTAGGAAGTATGGTTGGGATAAAATATGCCCATAAGTCTCCCAGAAGACTCGAAGAAATTTTTTTTGTAATATTAACTAACAACATATTTATTTTCATTTAATAGTTATTCTTTTGGAAAAGAAACTATTCCTTTGATTTTCTCTTTCTCTTTTCTCCCTTCCTGGGTCTTCTCTTTCTAGGAAGTCACAGTGTGAACAATCTGTTGGAGTCTCCGCTAGGAAACTTCTTTGCACCAAAATCATAAGGCATCAGGGAGGCTGAACTGCCTTACAATGGGAAAATTTTCTATTCTAGTAATAAAATGTTTTTAAATGTTTAAATGTTTTAACCAAGTTCCCAAGATGGACTTTCTTCTCTGGAATTCTATCCCATGGCAAATAGCTGTGTTAGTAAATTTGTTCTTTTGTAAAAAATCTGTTTCTCCTCTCCTTTGTAGACCAAAATGTTAGTTTTTCCTAATGTTGGCTCTAGAAGGAAAAAAAACAAACTCTGAGAAAGCCACCTCTTTCCTTCCTCCCTTCCTCTCATGTAATCTTGTGAGAACTCGAGGAGGGCACTCAAGTAAGTTTGGAATCCACAAAATGCTCCTTATTGCAAGGCCTTGTGGTCTGGATGGAATTATTACAG
>NW_003852400.1:4798116-4799281 GCF_000181295.1 Otolemur garnettii
ATTATTAGAAATTCTCTAAATCCAATAGAAACTTTCTAAATGATGTACAAGCAGAGATTTGGATTATTTTTCTATTACTAGATTTGGATTATTTTTCTATTAAACCAGTTGTAGAAACCCTAAGTGTGAAAATTTCCAAACTTTCTACATAGTCAGAAATAGTGATGACAAACATGTCTGAGACATAGGTGAGTAAGTCTTTCTCACGGCAGCAACAGCTCCATGGTTTGCCAATTACATTTGGCTAATGTGT
Organism: Otolemur garnettii; assembly: GCF_000181295.1. NCBI lineage: Eukaryota > Metazoa > Chordata > Mammalia > Primates > Galagidae > Otolemur > Otolemur garnettii. The sequence continues at coordinate 4,798,370 of NW_003852400.1, forward strand.
ACTAGCAACAGCATATTATTAAGCTCCAATTTCAGTAAATTTTTGAACGTTAAGGCATTGTTACAAACATGAAATAAGAGTTCACTGTTTCTTTCAGATAAAATTTGTGGAAGAACTATTTTGACCTCTGTAACTTAATTTGTATGCAAACGTGTGTATGTGCCCCCACACACTCATGTATATATATATGTGTGTGTGTGTGTGTGTGTGTGTATACACATATATATGTGTGTATACACATTTGCATGCCTATTGTCTTAGTCCATTTTGTGCTGCTGGAAAAGAATACCTGCCACTATAGAGACAATAAAAATTAAAGAGAAGTTTAAAAGAATACCTGAGACTACCTGAGATAATAGAATATATTTGTCTAATTCTGGAGACCCGGGAGTTCAAGTCTGAGGGTGCCTCTGGTGAAGGCCTTCTTTCTGTGTTATAACATGCCCATATAGCACACACACATACTTTAAAATTTATTTAGAGCTGTTTTTTCTAAACTTTAATTTCTAAGCCATGTGAGGCGATTTAAGCTTAAATTAATTTAAATAAAATAAAGTAAAATAAATCAGTTCCTCACTGTGACTTTACATTATTAACTTGTGCAGAACACCAAGTTAAGAAATTAACATCTAACAGAGGTTTTAGAAGGAGAGAAAAGAAAGAAGAAGAAGAGGCATATGTGAAGAGATGATGGCGGAGAATTTACTAGGACTGAAGAAGATGTAAATAAAATAAATTAGCACTAATACAGATTATGGTAAGCCATCAGAATTTCAACAACAGAGAAAATGTCAAAGGCAACCAAAGATAAAAGATTACCTATAATTTAGTCCTGCAGTGGTCTTCTCATCAGCAATAAGAGATGCCAAAAGTTGCTGGAACAACAACAATGAAACAAGGTCTTCAAAGTTG
>NW_003852400.1:4799844-4802181 GCF_000181295.1 Otolemur garnettii
CATTATAACTCCCAGATTAGGGAGAGGATGAAGAAAGGAATGAAGAACATTTAGTTAATCCATTGGAAGAAAGGAAAAAGGCAAATTTTAAAATCCTAGAATTATAAGATATAAGATAGTGCTAATAAGTCTAAATGAATCAGTAATTACAATAAATATAAACAGATTAGATTTACCATTTGACAAACTGACTAGTAGAATGAAATTTCAAAAATCCAACAATATGATGCTTCCAAGAGACAAATCTAAATGTAATGGCACAAAAATGTTGAAAGTAAACAGATGGAAAAAGACATGCCAGGCAAATGCTTACCAAAAGTTGGTGTCACTATATTAATATCAGACAAAATGAATGAAACTTAGTATTATGAAGGATAAAAGGATAATTACCTAAGTACAAAATAATTTGTAGATAAAGCTAAAAGAAACGTGCAAAACTGAATACTGCCTTTGAGGTAGCACAATACTGAATGTTTATTTCTAATAATGTATTTTTTTTTTGAGATAGAGTTTCACTATGCTGCCCTGGGTAGAGTGCTGTGGCATCACAGCTCACAGCAATCTTAAACCCTTGGGCTTAAGCGATTCTCTTGCCTTAGCCTCCCAAGGAGCTGGACTACAGGTGCCCGCCACAACGCCTAGGTATTTTGTTGTTGTACTTGTCATTATTGTTTGGCAGGCCCAGGCCAGGTTCAAACCCACTACCTCTGGTGCCCTAGCTGCTGAGCTACAGGTGCCGAGCCTCTAATAATGTATTTCAATTGCAATTAATATTATAAAATTATTTAGACAAAGAAATTCTTTGACAGTTATTTGTTGAATAGATGAATGAATGTGTATCTACATCAGTGAAAAAAATGCATGAATACATGAATATTCCAGAATATGTTAGAGAATTAGGGTTTATATTCTGTTATTTATACCTCACCTATGTGCTGTATTTATATTACAGTATCAAAGGTGCTCTGGAAATTGCAATTTGGTCATTTAACAAAACTTTATCAATAATTTAAAACTTTGATTTGTAGTTAGTTTTTCTTTAATAGTTCAAGCAGTATTACATACATTTCTAAATATTAGCTCTGAAGGGTTAAATATGCTAGAATACAAATATTTCCATTGTTTAAGTTAATTTTTTCCCCTGTTTTTGAATGATAGTTATACTTAAAGTTTAACGGTTAATATTATTAACAATATATTTTAATTGAAAGGACAAGTCCATGTAAAACTTGGCTAGAACATTTTTTAAAAATTGGAAGAAATAAAAAAATTCAAACCACATATTTTCTGGAATTATAATCTCTTTAAAATTACAGTAAGATATATTGATAAACCATCTTAGCATTGAGAAATAAATATCAAACAAAATTATTTCCATCTCCTTTAAGCACGTCACAATATTGAAGTCAGATTTTGGTTACCCACATTGACAAGTCCTAAGCTGGAAACAAGAATATGTTAGATAAATCTCCTCCATTTATTTCCACTATCAGTATTTATAGAAGGGATTATGAATAACATGAGCATTTTAGTTATCTAAGCTGACATATATTTCAAAGAGCAATGTCCTCAATTTTACAGGAAAGATAAACAGTGAAAAAGCTTCTAATTAAAAAAGTACACTGTGGTTGCAAAGGAGCTAAGATGGTAGGTCCCTTAATCAACCCCTGGTTTTAACTTAAGCAAATATATCGAAAGTATGGCTGTAAAGCTAAGCTACATAAGCCTTTCTTCTAAATCCGCCTGCAGGCATTAATGCTCAGATTTGAGATGGCATCCTTATTTGCTAAGTGCAAAGATGGTTGCAAAAGAGCTTTTCTCACTTTGAGGATAAAAGCTAAAGTATTCTTTAATTTTGGTTACTGCCTGGCTCATCTCAGTACCATAATAGTTATTTGGCTCAAAACCAAAAAGTAGCAATATAGTACTTACATGTCTGTGGATCAAAATTAGATGAAAAATTGCTGTTTCTCATCTCCAAAGCTATTTGCTGCACATTTTATAACCCTCAAGATGCCTTTTGTAATATGTGATAACAGAGCCAACTGCAGCATCTGCCTGGAAAGAGATTACTTTAATTATGGACTCAATGTCCTATTTTCTGCAAGTGATCCCCAGAGACAGGCTTCCTGCCGAAGGAGAGGTGCAAGGATGCACATTAAAGCCTACATGTCAACCTCAAAGAGGTGGATAAAGTGAGACAAGGACACCCGTAAACCACCGTGATTTTCCCAGTCTGTGGTGTGATGGAAGAGTGTACAGTGATAGGTTTTTAATTGTTCTAGCATCTGTCGTTATGGACTTCTGATAGTAAGGGCAAGATGAGTTTACAAAGGC
>NW_003852400.1:4802711-4825214 GCF_000181295.1 Otolemur garnettii
AGTTACTTGCTATTGTATTATTAGAAAGTGAAGCTAAGTGGTTTTCTTGTCAACCCCAGTTCTGGATAGCACATCAAGTGTCTCATTATTAAGAATTCATTTGCCATTCACTATAATAGAGCTGCTCATAATGCGTTTCATTTAGAATCAATGTGGATGTGTATTTTGATAGAAATTCTTTATAACTTAACACTGATTTAACATTATGAATGGACACTTAAAGCAAATTATTCCCTGTTCTTTTTTAATTACAAAAACAGATTTCTTGATTTTTTTAAAGAAGAAAGAGTGGTTTTTTTTGTAAGAGCATTGCACATGCATAGGATATTTAGAATTTCATCTGATTTCTTCAAAAGTATAAGCATATTTTGCATTTTTTAAAAGACGGGGGATTATAGAAGAGTAACCATGGAAATTAATTTTAAACTTCAAAAGAGGAATTTAAAGGATTTGCCATGGAATGATTTCATGTGTGGGAGGGAAAGATAGAATAGGAAAGTGTACCTACAATCATATTAGGTGAAAATATGAAGTCTTTTAAATATCACACCGACTATGACAGTCATTATTTTCTGGTGTTAAAATGAAATGCTATTACTATTTTTATACTTGACAAAGAAATCTAAATAAATATATCTTGGGGAATTTTAAATGGTAGTTAACTCTAAAGCATAAATGAAAAATGTAATATTTTAAAGACATTTTCATTTATAATAAATGCCACACTAGAGAGATTTTTTAGAAATATGTCCAATGGATATTTTTACGAAGATTTTTCTATTGTATATCTTATAAATGAACAATTACATGGGTGCTATCAATATGTCATCAAGACTTACAAATAGGAGAGGGGGGTTAGAATTCATTTCCATTCACCGATATTGAGCAATACTTATGTACTTAAGGAAAAATAGAAACTTATTAGAAGAAACTGAGTACATAAATAACCCCACTAAGTCTTTGGTGAAGGGAAAATAATTCCTGATTTTTAAGTTTTTGTATTTTGTCTTTAAAACTCAGGTAGGTTTCTTTATTTTAGATCTCAGATTTGTCACACAGGCATTCTGTATGAATCAGTAGCATATATTATAATATAGAATAAATAAATGTTATTTATTTGTATAGATTTCAGAAAGGCTCATAGGAAGCATGAGCAGTTGCCTTCTTCAAAGCTCAAAAGGAGCTAGAATTTTCGCTCAAATGAGTACTTACTTTGTAATTTCAACAACATATTGTACTTTGGTAACTCCTAGCCAGGTTTTTTAAATTAAGTTTTTAATCTAAGGTTTGTATAGGAAATACATACTCCCCCCCAAACCGTCTGTACCAGACATTGTGTCTTTCTTTTTTGTGTGTATGCAGGTGTCAAGTCAATGGGTTTTTTTGTTCCCATATTTCTTGTTTGGGTCCAGATACAAAATGTCTAAATTTAGACTTGACAACTTTAAAAAATGACAGAAAACCAATATATACTGCAAACAGATGTTGTTTTTCACATTGAGACTTGACAGTAAATAATATTTCTTTTTAAATGAGGTTTAAAGATCATTTTACTTTCCGATTGTGAAAGCAATGCTTAAATATTACAAGATATAACTGAGCAAATACCCTGTGTATGTACAGATACGCACTGTCACCCTGACACATGCACACATACGCATTCCTATTTACATTACCCTAGAAATGAGAACAGTCAGTATCTTGGGGTCTTTTTCTCTAAACATATGTATGTGTTCAATTTTAGTTTATACAAAACTGGGGCTCGGGCTCTACCATACATTCTATTCTAGCTTTTTTGTACACCTAAAATTACATTATGAATGTTGTACGAATAAGTAGACATCTACAACATTATCCGACTCACATTCTGTTATGCAGAAGTAGCATAACGTATTTAATCAATCTCCACGTGGACATTTTGTTTGTTTTCATCATTCACTGTTGTACAGTTTTCTGATAAAAAGCCTTGTAGCTAATGCCCTTTGAACACTTCTAATTATGAAAGTATGTTATTTTTATATTAGAGTTAACTACGAGGTCAGCCTGATAAATTGAAGTCCTAAGACATAAACATAAAACCATGTTTTGGTTTTTGTACTAAGGCCAGCATCACAAAGAATAATGGTAGTCAACTTTTCAACTTGTAACAGTAATAGTTCTGTATAATAATGTTTGATAATTATTCAAGGTTAAAATAAATGCCAGTTTCCTTACTGCTCTTCTCATTACCTAGACATTATTTTAATTAGGAAAGCATTATCTCTCATGTTGCAATATTTTCTATTGTTGAATTTCAATAAAGTGGGGATGCTTAATGGGTGCAAAAAAATAGATAGAATGAACAATATTTGATAGCACAACCAAGTGACTGTAATTGACAGTAAGTTAGGGTATACTTTAATATAACTAGAAGAGTGGAATTAGAATGTTCTTAATACAAAGGAATGTTAAATGCCTGAAGGGATGATGGATACCCCTAATTACCCTGATTTGATTAATTCACATTGTATGCCTGTATCAAAACATCACATGAACCCTATAGAGATATGCGACTATTATGTACTCATAGTAATTGAAAATAAAAACTTAAAAAAAATTTTCAGGTTAATGTGAGGGTACAAGCAACCAGGTCACATTCGTTAGATGTGGAGTCCCTCTTGTAGTTGTGTCACTGAAAATTAAATCTTTTAAAAATTAAAAAGTAAATGTTTATTTGATAAGGCAAACTAATTCAGATGAAAATAACACATTCTGCCTCCCTCCCAAAGCTAGCTGGAGTGCATGGCCTTGCTGCTAACTAGTCAGTAGTGGGTTAGCCTCTTAGTTTGATGCTATGCTTTCAAAAATATCTTTGTTGTTTTGACTGTATGATTTGAATATAACATTCCCATTTTTTCTTTTGTAGGGAAAATATAAGAAATTGTAAATTCCGGGTGGCGCCTGTGGCTCAAAGGAGTAGGGTGCTGGCCCCATATGCAGGAGGTGGAAGGTTCAAACCTAACCCTGGCCAAAAAAAAAAAAGAAAAAAGAAAATGTAAATTCCACAAATAAATGATAGTTGGCTTTATGTAAACATTCCATTTCTGAATTCCTAATGGCAGTATTTAATGATGCAGAGCTTTTAAAATTGTATCCAATTTTCTACTTCTTAGTGTTATTTTTTTATAACATTATTTATGTTATTATTAACATTATTATTTATTACTATTTTATAACATTATTTATTATTTATCTTTTCTTACAGATTTAGTATTCACTAGAAAGTCTTTACTTTCTTTACTTTTTTATTTCCAACTATTAAGGGGGTACAAATATGTTTATTATAGGGGATACACTGTATGGTGCAAAGGGAGGGCTTTTAATTTAATTTGCCGTCAGCAGAATGGTGGTCATTGTAGCTGACAGGTTAGTTTTTTACCCCTCCGCCCCCTCACTCTTGATTTCCAAGCCTTTTTACATCTCTTTATCAGTTTCTCCTCTCGCTTATTAGTGACAACATGAAAGTAAATTTTTAATATAAATATTCGTAATCTTTGCTCATAGAAAATCCTACAGACTTATTCTAAGATGCTATGATTTATTGTATAAAGCCAAGTTTGAGAATAATTAATATTTTTACCATTAAGAAAAACCTCTAAAGTCTTTCACCTCGGTATGCTTTTTTTTACCTTCTTTGCTTTTCCTCAATTAAAAGTAGAACATTATTTCATCTAAAGAGAGCCTGACTATGTATTTATTTATTCATTTTTTAGTTTTTTATTTTTTTTCATTTTTAAATTTAGCGTTTATCTTAATTAAAATTATAGTGCATAGGTGTACATAAAAGTCAAATGGTTTAATAAGACTTATACAGTCCTCTAACAATTCTAGCTCTTTTAGCTGTTTTTTATATTGTTAACCTATATAACTCTTTTTTTAACTTTTAAAAAAGTTATTATGGGCACATAATAGTTGTACATCTTTGTAGGGTACATGTGATGTTTTGATCCAGGCATACAATGTGAATTGATCAAATTGGGGGAATTGAAGTATCCGTTAGCTCAGGTATTTAACATTTCTTTATGTTAGAAATATTTCTATTTCCACTCTTTCAGTTATTTTTAAGTATATCCTAACATTGTTGATTATAGTCACTTTGTTATGTTATCAAATATTATTCTCTGTAGCTATCTGACTATAATTTTGTACTCATTAATCATCTCCACTTTATCCTCTGCCCCCTGTTATCCTCTCCAGCCTCTGATAACCATCCTTGTTATCTCTGTCTCCATGAGATTTATGGTTTTAATATTTGGTTCCCACATGTGAGAGAGAACTTGCAAGATTTGTCCTTCTCTGCTTGGCTTATTTCATTAACATAATGTTCTCCAGTTCCATCCATGTGTTGCAAATGTCAGCATTTCATTCCTTTTCATGCCTGAAAAATACTCCATTGTGCATATGTACCATGATTTCTTTCGTGATTCATCCATTGGTGGATACTTACGTTGATGCCAAATCTTGGCTGTTGTGAATAATGGTGCAATAAATATGGGGGTGCAGATACATGAGAAAAGAAAAAAATTTTTAAAGAGAAAGAAGACATGGTCTTATGATCCATTGAAGGAGTCAAAATGGCATGTTACATTAGAAAAAGAGAGAAAAAGAAGACAAAAATACCAAGATCTTTAAGCCTTCCTGGCTTTCTCAAAGACCTTCTTCCTAATACAATATTACTTGTACCCCATGTTTAAGATTTTCTTGCTATGTTCATGGCATGAAGATTCCATTTTCTGGGCTCATTTGTAAATTTTGTTGATGTGGAAAATCAATTTTTTAGCTATGCCCAAATAATGGATCATTACTATGTGTGTGTGTGTGTGTGTATACACATACATGCAGTGACTTAAAATCCCTTAAAATAGTATAAGTCTTATACTATAAGACAAAAGTCTGATTGACAAGAATTCTTAAAGTTCTGATGTGAGGCTGAGCACAATGGCTCATGCCTGTAATCCTAGCACTCTGGGAAGTTGAGGGAGGAAGATTGCTTAAACTCAGGAGTTCAAGACCAGCCCAAGCAAAAGTGAGACCACCCTCCCTTCCCTCCCCCCCATCTCTACTAAAGAAAACAGAAAAATTAGCTGGGCATTATGGCAGGTTCCTGTTGTCCCAGCTACTCAGGAGGCTGAGGCAGAAGGACTGCTTGAACCCAGTTTGAGGTTGCTGTGAGCTAGGCTAAGGCCATGGCACTCTAGCCTGTGCAACAGAGTGAGACTGTCTCAAAAAAATTTGTTTTCTAATGCAATTTCTCTGCTTCATTTTCTCCATCTGAAGATAAAGTTACTTCATCATTTTTCCAATTTATTTCAGGGAAAATCATGAAGAATTTCTGAAGTGTATGCTACCTTGATAATTCTAGGTGTTAGGAATTGTTAAAAATACAAAGTCTTGTCATTTGGCTGTATCTTTTTTCAATTCTCATGCAGAGTTACTGAGAAACTTCAAGCTGACAAAGATGGGGAGTTACCACATCATAGAGGGGGAAAACTGGGCAGAGGGTCATCAGAGAAAATGAGCCATGTATGTAGAAAGAGAAGGGGTTTCGAGTGACTTTCCAGGGAAACTCATGTCACAGCTACATCATCATCCTCATCATTGACCTGAGAAAGAAGGAGAGAGCAAGTTAATTAAATTTTCAGATGATGCTAATGCTAATTGGGGAGGTGTGTAATGCAAAATACCAGTGAGGAATAAGATGAAATTCAAAAAGTCCCTAGAGATTGTTAGAGGCTGGAAATAGCAAAAAAAAAATTAAGGTTAGCAATCCAAGCAAACGTATCTAGTGAAAGAGCAATTTTAACCACTGATATTAGGTAAGCTAGACTTAGAATGCAATATTACTAAAAGAGACCTAAGGTGATATTAAACAGAAAATTAAATATAAGCTTGAAATGTAATATAGTTAAAATGTTACTGTATTTAGGACCCTTGTATTCAGATTCTGCATAAAGGATCAGATGAGCACTCTTTGCTGATAAGAGCTTATTTTTGATTACGTATTAATTCTGTGAAGACTTTAAATAAAACAAAGCAGTAAGGAAAAGATTGGCCTTGGTCACATATGTGCAGATACCCCAACAGCCCAGGGAAATCTAGGGCCAGCCAGCTACAGCAGAAGCCCCCTTCCCCTCCACATAGCTGCCTTACCTGTCTGAAGGGCACAGGGTCCTTATTGTTAGAGCCACGACTTTCACGTAGGTTGCTTTTCTAACATTCCATTCACTTGTCCATTGATCACCTGGGAGGAAGCATGAATCTGGAAGTAAATTTGAAAAACATTAGCAGCCACGTGGCAGAAAGACTCAGCTGAGGAAACAAGATGGCAGGTGTGGTGTGGACAACACACAAGGTCAGCAGAGCAGGATGGGGCTGAGCAGTGCACTCAGGGCGGCTTCAGGGCCTGGGGGAAAGCATGTTTGGGGAGTACTGACAGGAAGGTAAGTGATGAGGGAGGAGGAGGTTAGTGAAAAGCCCCCGAAGGCAAAATGTTTTCTGATTCACTTAAGATAACCAGTGACTAGGGCCCCAGTTACCTATTTGCACCAAAGTAAAACCACTTGAGTAACTGCCTTTATTCTCACCAGCTCATTCCTTGACATAAGTGCTATTAGCTTATCCACCGGCTTTATGTCAGGACTAGTAGATCACTCACTGGACAGATTCATAATTTGGGCACTAAAACAGTTGCATTGAACTTAATACCTGACTTGTATTTCCCTCTGGAAGAAAAGAAGTTTGGGGGCTTGATTTTAAAAATCTTGTGTTGGTTTATGTCTGCCAAGGGCAATTCATAATGAGTTAAAACTGTTCATTGAATTTTTGCCCTTATAAAATTGTTCAAACACCAAACATTGCCTGTCTCTAATATTGTAGCAGAGGTATTTATTTCCAGTCTGGTACATATGTAGTTTGGGCTTCTTAGCATAACTTACAGTGAATTAATGACTTGTTATTTGTTGCTTAGCCACTATGCAGGAGTGATTTATAGGGCCGGGCTATGCACGGGCGGTTACTTTGCAGTCTCTGTGCAGGCTGTCTCATCAATATCATTAAATGAATTCACAGTGACACAGCTCAGCTACTGTAGTTTTTGATATGAGGGATAACTGAACATAAATCAGGAGTTATGTTTAATTCATAAGATGTACCAATCTCTCATGTAGGCGTGAGTTAGGTTAGGGATGTCACAAATGTGTTTTACAGTACCTCCTGTGATTAAACCCACGCCCTTCTCTGTGACTTTATGCACCAAGTGAAAATAATAGGTTGCTCTGTATTATGCCAGCTTTCAGATTCATGAAATTTATTTTTATTTTAATACGATGGGCTTCTATCATTGCCCCACCAGTGGGCTATCTTTTGAAAAGTAACACTGAGAGGGGTATAATCAACAACCAGTTACATGAAAGTTGGAATTCTTGCATGTGCTTCAAGTAGTTAAATAAGAATCAGTAATGACAGTTTACGTTTGGAAATAATTTTTGCATAAGATTTTTAAAAATTGAATAATTGAACATTAATGCTGAGTCAAAATTATTTTTATTTGAAGCCTTAAAATTTCCTTTCCTTAACACCTTTTAAAGTGTTCAAGTGTAGGAGATCGGATCTGGTTATCTTTCCTTGTGTGTCCTGTCCACCAAAAAGGAAAATTTTACAGCTTACTTGCTTGGAAGCAAACAACTATACACAAAAAGAAATCAAGATATATTTATATGCCAGCTTCCCTAAAGAGGGGGGGACAAAATAAACTCTGCTAGCATCAAGAGTTTTTCTGGCATTGTTATCATTGCTACAACGACCGGTATTTATTCTGTGAACCAGACTCTGTGCAAGTGCACTGTAATCCATGCAGAAGAGGTGAGTTTTCTTTCTTCTTGGAGGGAAGGGTAATCTGCCTCCAGCAGTGCAGCGACCAGGGGCGCTTAGATAATAGCAAGATTGCTAGGTTGTCGAGCCTTGTCACTGGCCCGCTGGGTAGCCCTGTGATGGGCTCTGCTGACTGTCACAAAGAAAGAATGTGACATGTTTCTGCCAAAGAAAATAACTCCAGCATATGCAAGAAACTGCAGCAAACGTCTTCTCCTCCTTCCTGTGGTTCCAGTTGATTAGACCTGGCTTTAGGTCATGATGATTGTAAGACCCAGTTATTTGGGCCTTGCACTGAAAAGAAGATGGATGAGCTGTTGCTTTCAAGGCTGGAGTGACAAAAGGATGAGAGGAAATGACATTACTTAGTAGCTTAATAAGTAATTGATTTCATAACGCTTGGGGCAGGGGGCAGAGTAAACGCACGCATGAGAGCAGAGGAGGCTCCGGGCGTGTCAGCAGAAGGGAAAGAGAGGAGGCACATGAGTATTAGGGGATAGGGCGCCTCCGAGGGGAAAAATTACTACAGAAGGGCAGTGGTAACAGAGGGATAATTGAAGCAGTTCCTTTTGCTATGAATTGTGAGATTCATTATAAGTAGGGAATTTATTAAAAGTAGAGAATTTCTGTAAACTGTATCAACCAGGAAATATACTACCTAGGATTTGTAGCATTCAAAATAATGCTACAAGTTATTCCACTACATACAAGAGAAAACCTAAATTTTAGTAGCATAAAAAAACCCAAGTCTCTTTTCTTTTTTCTATCTTTTTTTATTAAATCATAGGTGTGTATATTAGTGCAATTATGGGGGGTACAATGTGCTGGTTTAACATACAATTTGAAATACTTCCATTAAACTGGTCAACATAGCCTTCCCAAGTCTCTTTCCACTCTGAAGTCATCAAAGTCTCAAGGCCTCTATGGTGTGAATCTGTCCCTTGTAATGGCCACAGGGCTCTTCTTTTAGCTGATTATTTCAAAATTTTCCTGTGTATCTCTAAATAACATGCCTTTTTTTTTTTTTTTTTGCCAGTTCTCAGTTTTTCTAGTTTACGCTTTATCTACTGACTTCCCACAATGGATGAGTATATTAATGGTGTACAATATGATTATATAAAATCACTCACAGGTGAGCCGTATAGTACATTGTAATTTCTTTTCCTTTCCAGCCTAAGTTTTTGTGTTCCCTGGAATGAATAATGGCCTTGCTTTTTCACTTGCTTTGTTTTCTAAGTATTTGTTACCTCCCTAATTATGTAAACTTTCTCTGAATATATTGAAAGCCATTAGGGTTTCCATCCATTTAAAATCTTCAGCATCTTTCCTGGAGGCTTCTGGCTGGGTCCAGTCTATGCTGGCTGCTCTCTGGGTTGGTGGCACCAGATGGTACCCTGAGATCCTCTCCCTCTGCTTCTCCCCTGCACTTCTGTCATCATTGTTGTTACACGGAGAACATCCCCCGGTACCCTCCCAAGTAGACAAAAAATAGTTTTGACACTTTGTTTGTCTAAAAATGTCTTAGTTCTACCCTTTTGAAGGATAGATTGTGCGTAGAATTTTAAGTTGGAAATGTGACCATCAGAATTGGAAGGCAATACCTTCCCTGCCTTCTAGTTCCCACTGCAGCTTGAGAAGCCAAAGCCTGTTCTGGTTCCTTTTCTTTCCTTTTCTTTTTTTTTTTTTTTTACAGTTTTTGGCCAGGGGCCAGGTTTGAACCACCACCTCCCTGGTATATGGGGCCTGCACCCTACTCCTTTGAGCCATAGGCGCTGCCCGCTTTTCTTTTTTATAATGGTGATTTTATGTATAATACATCCACAGATAGAATTTACATTAGAGTTAATGCTTTGCCCATTGGAAAAATAGAAATATTAACATTTTCTTTGTAATGTCATGTAAATTAAAAGTAAAATATTGAAAATCAGCTGATCTAATATTTTTCGTTATTATAGCTACCAGCACTCTGAAAGTTCCAATTGATTATAAACAAGTTAATGAGAAGGATTAGACATATTCTCCTCAAAACTGGTCAATTTAGAAATCGTAAGTAAATAAAGCTTCTGTCTGGATATAGTGGATCTTAGGCCTCAGTCTTACAAACAGACATCAAGGCATCCTGGAATTCCAGGTCCTCTGGCCCTTTCTAGGAACACTTGTTCTTTATCATTGTGTAGAATCTTCTTCTGATTCCCTGATAGTGTACATTGTGATGGTTCTGTGCTTACCCATTTTGCCAGAAACTCAGTAGGCATCTCCATCTGAGAGCTCGTGTTCTTCAGGACCAGGATGTTTTGTTGGTTATTTCATTGAGGGTTTGCCTCCTTTGTGTCCCCATTTTCTCCTTTTCTGGAATGTCTCTATCATGACCTTACACATCATGGACAGATCTTGTACTTTCTTTTCTCCCATTTCTATCTTTGCTTTTTACTCTACTTTCTGAGTAATTTCCTCAACTCTATTTTCCATATTCTCTATTGGTCTTTCAGCTGTACTAGAATATTCCAGATTTATAACAAATTTGTTTCTTTCTGAATATTTCTACTTTTATATAAATATTCCATTTTTATACAGTATTTTTCCTCTTATCCCTGTATATTCTCTATTTTATTTAAGTTTTACTTTCTTCCTTACTGTTTGTATTTGACTGTCTTCCATAATAGAGAATTTTCTCAAAAGTATAGTGATTGTTGGCCATGAAACCACCTGGCACTTCTTTGGCAGGCCGTGCGGGGTTGGTGAAAGACGTTTTTTATGGTTGTCTTCATTGTAGGTCAATCTACAATCTTGGCTGATTCCCTGGAGAGTCTCATATTTTTTAGTATCTTTAGGTTTTTCCTTTAGGCTAATCACAGTCTCCAAAACAGACTTTCCAATTTCTTGAAGGAGGATGTACACCTAGTTTCTAGCCTTATGAGATTCAAGAGGAGGAAAAAGGCTGGGTGTCTTGTTCAGTATGTAAACTTTTACTTGTCCTTCTTTTCAGAATGGTGCCCCATCCTTAATGATGCCTAGTGTCTCTGGGTAATAATCCAGTCTTCTTCTGGAGTGACGAAGGTCTTTTACTGGGCTGCATAGAATTCTAGAGAGTGGTCTTTAAAAAACCTTCATAAACAGGTTTTCAACCAATAGTCTCAGTTTCAGTCTTGTCTGCATCATAATTTTAGAAAATATCTATGCCACCCATTTCTGAGTCTCTTTCAGCTCACCCTGCTGCCAGTTTAGGATTCAGTGTTTGGTGTGTGCTGACTGAGTTGCACCTCACCTATAGGTTTTCTAGTTTCTAAATTTTGATGTTGTCATCTTTCCTGTTCTATTGGCTCTTATTGGTTTGTGGCTTTTTTTTAATTTTTTTTTCCATCAAACTAGTTAACATAGCCTTTATGTCATTTTCTTAATTATTGTGTTAAGACATTTATATTCTGGGAGGGAGATTTGAGGGTTCACTTCTGTGGTTTATCTTACAAAGGTACAAGTGAATCTTTCTATGAGTAGAATGTGAACGTTTTAACACAATAACTAAGAAAATTACATGAAGGCTATATTAACCAGTTTGATGGAAGTGTTTCAGAATGTGTGTGAAAACACCACACTGTACCCCAGAAGTGCATTAATGTACACAGTTACCATTCAATTAAAAAAAAAGAAAGAAAGAAAGAGGTGGGACGGAGCAGTCCAAAATATTTGATAACACTGAAAGAGCTTTTTTCCTCTTCCACAATTAAAAAAAAAGACATTTATATTCTACTCTTAGAAAGATTCACTTGTACCCTCGTAAGATAAGCCACAGAAGTGATCCCTCCAATCGTCCTCCCTCCACCCATCTCCCCTCCTCTCCCCCCCATATTCTTAGGCTTTATAATTGGGTTATAGCTTTCATATGAAAGCTATAAATTAGTTTCATAATAGGGCTGTGTACATTGGATACTTTTTCTTCCATTCTTGTGATACTTGGCTAAGAAGAACATTTTCCAGCTCCATCCATGTAAACACGAAGGACATAAAGTCTCCATCTTTCTTTATGGCTACATAGTATTTCATGGTGTACATATACCACAGTTTATTGATCTATTCGTGGATCGATGGGCACTTGGGCTTCTTCCATGACCTGACAAGTATAAATTGGGCTGCAATAAACATTCTGATACAAATATTTTTAGGTTTATGGCTTTAAAAAAATACTCTACTGTATTTTAAATGAAGTTCCAAGAAGTTAATGGGGAATTAAATTTCAATTCTCTACATGTATTGAATCTTTTACTGTTTAAAAGCAATTTTTTTCATGCCTGTGGCCTTATTTGGTTCTCAGAGAGGCAACCTGTGAGACAGACAAGCCGGCTCTCGTTCCCTTCTTCAGACAACGAGTTTGCTGTGTAGGTCAGGCATGTGCCCAAGGTCACTACACCAGATGGTCAGTGGCAAAACCAAGGGTAGAATCTAGTTCTCTTTTGAATTACTTCTTGGCACTGAGATTAATTTTTCACTCAGCTTGAAGGAATATGTATTTGATACCTCATTACACATAATATATATGTTTTATATATATTATATATGAGGATTGCCTGGAAAGTATCCAGTATGTCATATGAAAAATGATGTTATATAGTATGTATATGCTATATGTATACATAATGCATACATATACATATACACACACATATTTACATATATATATATATGTATACATATTATGCCTGGTTAGGTTTTAAATTCTTTCATGAAAGGTGAGTTCCTGCTATACCTCCTAATCAGGAAAAATTGCTCATAATTCCTTCATGATAATTTGCTCACTTCCTCACATTAAAAATAAATCGGCTGGATGTGATGTTTAGCAAAAGAATGGAGAGAAAATACATCATGCAAAGCCGCCCTGCACTGAATAACATGAGCAAGGCTGCTTTCTAGCTTATTTTGCAGCTAATGTTTAAGATTTAGGAGTTTAATTTGTTACCAAGAAATAACCCATTCCTATTTTCTACATTATTTCTTAGTGATCACATACATTAGTTTATTAGATCTGTCTGAAAGATCTTACTTCTTATTTTTTATGAATAATTTGTAGACACCCAGGCACTGTAGCAGCAGATTAGGTGTTACTACACATTATTTATGACCATAGTTCTTTAAGCATATTCTAACCTGGAAGCTGTGTGTAGATTTCACATTTACATAGCTAATATATGCGTTGTCGCTGGCTCACAGTAAGAAATGCTTACCTGACAGGCTGTGACCTGCATAGTATAATAGGCATTATTCCTCATTTGTCAGACTTTTGGAGCATAAATGATGGGTTTCCTTTCAGACCGCTCTTTAGTGCCATTCTATTTGAAATAGGAAAAAGTTCCAGCGACTTCAGATGAAATTTAAGATTTCTTCTTATTAATATTTTAGTTTGTTATCCATCACGTAGGTAAATTAGAGACACCATTTAGAAAAATTTTTAACATGTACTTGAAATAACCTTTCATCTAACCCCAAACTGAATCAACTTACATGAAATTTTCAGTAAACAGATCTATATCTCAGATATAAGGATATGAACGCTTTAAAAATAATCCCCATGGTAGGAGTTTTTCCCTCCTACATGACGAGGAAATGAATGGATGTGATAAAGACCCTGCCTGTCTCGGAAGGGGGGAAGGTGAAGCTAATTACATGACAGAGATCTCCTGTTCAATGACACATCATTTGAAGACGTTAAACACAGATCTCAAAGATTCTCAGCGGTTTTCATAGCCTTGAGATATTTGGGGGTGCATTTTTCACCCTTTGTAAAAATTTCCATCTTTTAAAGTACCTGGTGAACCCCAACATCTGAAGCATTTCCTGTCACTGTGTCTGTTGCTAGGAGAGGAGCAGAAGGAAAATGACAGCATCCCAGGATCTATAACCTTGCCAGTTGCTGTTGTCCTGGAAGTGTGGTAGTCAAGGCTGTCATCAAGTCTCAGAATGCTCTTCCCTCATTATCATTTGCAGGAGTGCCTGCCTGGAAGATTTTATAAGTCTCTTACGTTCTTTCCAGCCTTGGAAGCTGAATATCTAACTGCAATCTCTAAGCAATTTGAAAACAAGGTTTGAGTATCTACATTCCACAGAGCGTGATGGCATAAAGCCATATCCTTAGGAAGTGCCAAAGATTTATTGAATCAACCATTGGAGCACTAGGCAAAGTCGTAGAGTTAGTGTCATGATCTTAAATTACCATCACTCCAGTCAGGTGTCTTTTGTCTAATACTGGATAAATTGCCCAATCTCTGATCTTTAAGAGTTTATTATATAAGGAAAGAATATTAACTATATGAAAGACATCTAGCATATGAAGAAGCAGTGAGGGAAATCACTGAATTAAATAAGCAAGTCACGAGTTAAGATGTATTGAAGAGCAGTAGGGATATTAAGATGTTTTAATCGTCATCGCAGTGAGTACAATAGTATGAACAAAAGATAAACACCTTTAGTGAAATGGTGGGTGAAGAAGCTGCCTCTGTCACTGCTTTTATAAAGTGTGCATTTGGGAATAAAGAATGGAGTATTTTTAGTGCTGCTGGAAAAAGTTTTAGGGGAAAAGTGAGCTTATTCTTGGCTCACGAGGCAGACTCAACACGCTGATTTTCATGTGTCTTTGTGGGTGTTTCTATTTGGACCCAGATTTAAATTCACTTGGAAACAGGGTCTGAGAATGTTCATCCTACATATTGTTTAGAAATATGAAAATAAGACATTACAACATACGTTACCTTGTGAAGCAAATATCGTTGGTTTGTTTCATGTTTAAAAATGCCACAATTCTTAATGTAGTTTTATACGGTGATCATAGTTACTTCGGAGGCTCTGTTTTTGTTTCAGTCAGTAAAAAAAGCATTGCAGGAATTCTTATATCTGCATTTTATATGACAGGTACACTTTTAAAATCCCTGCTTGGATATTTCAGATGTAGTTATATACCCATCCCTGAAGTCAATCTGAGCCTGTAAATGAAACTGGTACCCTGATTTCATAAGGAGACTTGCAATTATATTGGTAGTCTAGTTTATTTTCTTAGGGATTTAATGCACAGTGCTAATATTATCCTTTGCTACTGAACAAAATGCTTCTCTAAATTTCACATTTGGGTATCTTGAACTTATGTGACTTCTACAGCACTTTTATACTTAAATTAATTGAAATTCTGGTGAATCTTGGCCTAAGAGTAAATCTAATATATGAAAATTCAAGAATACAGAAAACTGCCAATTAGAGGATTGTGATTTGTTTTATTTTCCACTAGCAGTTCTCTTTAACTAGCAATCTCCCTTTGTGCATTTAATATTAGAATGCCCTGCTATTCCTTTTTGGGAACATATGCATTTCATCACATGAAGCAAATGTCAATTTTACTTCAGTTTTTTTGGTCATGTCTTGATTGTATTTTGTTATTGAAAATGATAATTTTAGCACTTGATCATTTTTCTTTGTTCTCGCCAAAGAGTTCTTCAAACACCTGTGTCTAAATTTTGAATGTTATAAAATTGTTTCCTTTATTTTTTCTCTTAATTTTATGAAACTTACTGATCTTCCCATGTTGCGCTCACTTTCTTACTTTCATGCACAAACCAACTGGAAACTGACCGTGAAAAAAGCTGATTTGTATTTATTTTGTTTCTTATTCCTTTAATAATTCAAGCAATAGTAATCGACCATTGGTATGTGCCGTGGATTGCACCAATGTCTAGAAGTGTGCGGTAGAGCATCAGTCAACAAGCATGGGTAGCCTCTGCCCTTACAGAACTTGTATTATTACCAACACTGCTACTGTTATTATATTAAGTCATAACCAGTGGGGCTAGTGTTAACTTAGAGCCTACTATATGCCAGATTCAGTATTTTGTGTGGATAATGTATTTAAATCTTTACCATAACCCTATGAAGTGGGTAGTATAATTGGTGAGGCACAGAAAAGTTAAGTCATTTTATTCACATGATTTACCTCAGTAAGTGCTAAAATCTGATTGAGACTGAGATCTCAGGGCCTATGCTATTGACCACTCCGCTATACTTTATACAAATAGGATAGTTAATTATTGCAAATGCCAGGAGCAGCTATAACAAAGAATTTGATTTAGGCTGGGAGGAAATGAAGGCCTCTCTGAAGATGTTTTAGATGACTAGGAGTTGGTCAGGCTTCCCCCCAATGTACTTGCACAGCACCTGCAAATGTCCTGAGGTAGGAGATGGGCCAGTAGCTGGAGGAGCTGAAAGCACACACTGGGCTGTGAATGTGCGAGGTGATGCGGGAACCCTGATAGATAGAGGAACATGGACTACAGGTCCACTCGCCTCTCCCTATGGAGCCACAGTTTGCTGAACAATACAACTTTGCCAAGGTTCTAGTTATAGGAGCATCCTGTGTAAACAGATCTATTCATATGATAGTGCAAACTGCTGGTAGATAATGCATGCTTTGAAACTAACTGTGCCAGAGGATTTCTTAAGTGTTTCCCACCCAAGGTTGAAGAGACTTGGAAGTACAAGGTGCTGGAATCTATAAACCAGCTACTGAATGTAGATCATTCTGGTACACCATTTCAATTTGTTATTACTGGCAAAGTCTTGAGTGACTCCATGGGTGTTTTTATTCCTACTGTATATTGTAACTTTGTTACTGGGTGTAGTGCTCATCCCAACACATGGCAGGTAGGAAGCAGGAAGATAGGAGCAGGGTAGGTCTGATTCCAATGTTTGGGAAACTGATACTACTGCAGAGAATGGCTAGAGGCCTTGGGCCAACTAGCAGACTGCAAAACCCAAGGGAAACTGACATTGGAGTTGCCCTGGGTTGGTTGGCACCCAGTAACAAGAATCTCAGTAGATAACTCTGGGAACCTAGGTGGTGAGCATCTAAAGCTGTAGCTTTCAGTGACCCTGGTGTACATGTTTCTTGAAAACATGTACATTGCTTTATCCCTAGTGCCTAGAATGTGCCTGGCATTATAACCATGAGGTCTTAGGAGCAGGCATCTAGGTCCTGAGTACTGAGATACCATGGGAGGAGGAAAAGGAGTGCCCCAGAGAGAACATTATGGGGAAAGGGCCGTAGATCTATCTGGCAGAGAAGGAGGTATATAGAAGATAACACAGACTCTTAGGAATTGTGACTGGTCCCCAAGATCCTATACCTAAAGAATCAGATAAATTCAAACATTATTGGATGACGGGGCTGAAGCACCTTTTTTTTCCTTTCTCCCTTTAGAATTCGTTTAGACTGACCTTTTGGGTTTCAGGAATAAATATATGCCTAGCACCTATTCAGGGGATCAACTCATTTAGTCCTCTCGACAGTAACAGTTGGGTCCTATTATTGCCCCCATTTTACAGATGAATAAACTGACACTTAGAGACATTCATTACTTGGTTTGCCCAAGCTCTCAATACTCTGAAGTGCTATAGCTAAGGTCTGAACCCAGACTTGGTTGCAGAGCTCATGTTTTCAATCACAGTACACAAACTTTGCTGCTTCTTAAAATTCACCTTTGCCTTCAAGCTGCTATCAGAACAAGACTGAAGCTGGTAAGAGCCATCAGGGACGTGTGCTCAATATCAGAACTGCAAAGGCGGTCGGTAGTGCTGTCCCGGGCTGGGCAATCGCATGTGTCCACACAGAGCTAACTCCCAGGAGCGAGGAGCTGGGAAAGGCTGAAGAAGCAAAATGATGGCCAACCAAGGGCACCAATCACAGTGCGTGTGGCAGCCACATTACAAAGATTTTAATCCAAGACTTATTACCATAATTAATGATTTGTTGTTTTCTCTCCAATGAAAATTAGTTTGTCAGATATAGTAATTGAGGAAGCTAATCACACGTGGCTGCCCAGGGCCTGCCCTGGGCGAAACTGAATGTCTTTGGCTTTGATTTGTTACCTCCTTTCTTGGCAGCATCTCCTTCCCTTCACGATTCCTTCATCTACCCCCACGTGCCCAGGCTTTTCATGCCACCCTTGTCTTCCTTCCAGGAAAAAAATGATACAATAAACGAGTTCAAGGTACAATCGTGTGGCAATTTAATAAATTACACAACCTGGAAATGTTTGTGTTTGCAACAGGCATCTCACTAAATGTGATGTGGGATCCGGAATTGCATACTAGGGGGCGGGGGGATAAAAGACTTTATCAGAAAAACTGGTAAAAGCTGAATGTTAATTTCTGAGTATTAACAAATGAACCAAGGTGATATAAGCAGTTAACATTAGGGGAAGTTGGTAAAAGGTACAAGGAATTCTCTTGTACTATCTTGTCAACTTTTCCATAAATCTAAAGTGATTCTAAAGTAAAATATTTAAAGTAGAGAAAGGGAATTCATAGATCAATTAATATTCAAAATAATAAATCTCTAGTTAAGAAATTTCAGGCAGGCACGTCACACCCCACAAACACGTAGGGATGTTTCCCTAGCTGTGTGCCTCTTTGCCTCCCACAGACCTTTCATTTAGTTGACCAGTGACTCTTTTCTCTCTTTTGTAAATTTTGCGTGCTGTGAGTTGTAGCAGGGGTAAGAAGATTGTCTCTGTTCTTCTTACTACAATAGATGATACTGAAAGCCAAAAACTAAACTGCAAATTAAAATAGCAAAACAAAAACGATAGATATATTTTTTTCCTCTTCAGGGAAGAGTGATTGATTGTAGGAATCTGAACATTAATCGATGTGTGGGGAGATGGGGAATTTAGAAGAAACAAGGTCACTAAATTTCTATTGTTTTACAATATCAGACAAACTCATTTGGGCTTTTCAAATGCTCACATAGGGTTTCTTCTTTGTCTGACAGTAGCATGGACATCAGTATTCTTCATATGCCCTAATTTAAAGGGCTAAATACTTGGGTATATACACTCAGTTCAGCGTTCCAAAAGAATTTACTGTGTATAACTCCAGGGACATTAAAATTATATAAAGAGTTTAAAAACATGCTTTCCCTATTGGAATAGGTAGACTGACTGTTGGCACTGTGTCAGGTAGGAGACAATAGAAGCTTGTTCTATTATTTATACAAATTGACTGCTTTGGCAGTTGCTACAGCAGTGAGCCATAATGAACTACAGAAAAATGAAAATGTGATTTCTTTAGCATTATACAAAAATGGAATATTTACAGGAAGGCAAGGAGTGACATTACAAGAACCCAAGCTGTGTCAAAATGATCTCCCTTGTTGCTACTTTACCCAGAATGTAATTCAAATAGTGTATGTTTACTGGGGAAAAATTATAATGATGGGCTACCATTTTCCTGCTTTTAGTTAAAGGCTGTGCATTGCAATTGCAAAGGAATTTAAAATACTCTACTTTTAACCCACCTTTATTTGCAGTAAAGGCCTTTTTTTGGCTAAGTAGAGAATTTTCTGAAATTGGATAATTTGTTCATGTCTTCCCAGGAAAGGAAAGAAAAAAAATCATGAAGTATATAATTCATCTCTAAAATATCTAATTTCCTGATTAATTGACTCAATCTCTTTTGCTGTTAGGATCCCTGGCCTTTGTGTTATGATTCTGACTTTGATCTTTGATATAGATACCTTATATTTTCATCAACTCCCATTTGTCCACATTGGTTTTTCTTTAACATTATTGTGTTCATTTCCAGGAAAACCTTTTCAACAAAAGCACTATACACTTCAACTTCCCCAGTCACCTAAGGATTGTGTTATTCAGAGAGAGAACTCACAGAAAATGAGTCAGACAAGACAACTTTCTAAAGCTGATGCTTAGCTTGAGTCTGTGAGGACCTTTTTGCAGGTGTCCGCTGCAGAGTATGTGTGTCAAATCTTCCTTTTCTCTTTTGCCTAAAGCAATGCAGACTGATTTCAACAGAAAATGCTGGTTGGTATTCAGGGACTATTATATATAATTAATCTCTTAGACACAAGCCAAATTTGAAACATTTCTCATAGCATAAATGTCAAAATACATGATAGTCAATGTAGTAAACAGTAGGATGCTTGTAAATATTGTAATTTTGATATGGGCCAAGTTCTTACAAAGCTATACACTAGTAATTCTTAACCAAAGGTGATGCCACTTGTGCTCTGTGCTCTTGTGGGACATTTATAGTATCTGGAGATGTTTTTTGTTGTCATCTAGTAGTTAGAGACCAAAGGTGCTACTAAACATTCCACAATGCACAGGATGGCCCTCTGCAGTAAAGAATTATCCATGTAAATGTCCAGTAGTACTAAGGTTGAGAAACCAGCTTTACCAAAGACAACTTTGAAAAGGCATTGTTTGATAATGTCTATTTTGGACTCTTAGGAGAATTCCATTTCACTGAAAAAGTATACTTGCTATGTGTTGTTTTGGGGAATTGGATATACACATGTTGCATCTACCAAGGAAAGTGAAAACTCAAAGGGAAATGGGGGTCAGTTGCCTGTGTGGCCAACAGAATATATTTTAATCTTTACTATGGTCTTTGGTTGGCAAAAGAAGGAATTAAAAAAATTACTGATAATGAGGTTGTTATAGGAATGAAAGATATCAAGAGGGAGCATGAAATATTTCTGACCCATGGGGGAAAATGTATGCATTTTACCTCTTCGGACTAGTAGTTTTCAAGCCTGGCTACAATTAGAATCATGTGTGCCTGAACTACTGGCCCAGAGATTCTGAGTTAATTGGCCAACAATGGGGCCTGGCAATGTGTATATTTGTAGAGCCTCCCATTTCTAGAATCACTAGTCTCAATGATTTAGAATTACCCACTTTGAACATTCTTGAAAACTATCATCTATGAAATAAGAAACTCTTCTGTCTAGAAAAAGGTTCTCTTGTCTTATCCATGACAACTGCTGCCACTGTGACCATTCTTTCTCATCCCGTTCCTTTTGCTTTCCCTGAAAATGGGCCTGCCTGAGCATTATACATGGAGCAATTTTATATTTCTCATGGGGGCCACTGTCTGTTTTTCACTAGGCTACTAGATGTATGTTCATTACTTCAATTCTGTAATTTATCAAAAATGGTAGATGCGACTGCTTTTGAATGTACTTGTTAGAGTCCTGACAAGTAGTTTTGCCTGAGCAAGGCCAAAGGGCTCTGACATAAATATGCTAGATAATTCAAGGGGACTTTCAATTAATCATTACATCAATAATTCAATGTGTTTTCTTTCATCTAAATGTGTCCTGAGGCAGGTAAAAGAAGAACTACTTATATATTGCAAAAGAAAAAATTATTCTCTCCCTGGGCTCAAAGTTGCATATAATTTGTAGAAATTAAACTTCAGTTTAATTGAAATTTGGTTGCATTTGAGGCTTTATAGTTTCCTTGGGCCACCTTCTAGATTCTTTTTAATGAAGCATTGAAGAGTGGCAGCATTAAAAAATACAAATTTAGTTTTATTTTCTGGTTGTTTTTAAAACACTTCTTTTGTTCATTATGACATCAGCCTCAAGGAAATAGAGATGTCCTCAAAACATACCGACTGTTATTAGTCATATTACAGCCTTCCAAAATATAATTCAATTTTTTTTTTTGAGACAGAGTCTTACTCTGTTGCCCAGGCTAGAGTGTTATGGCATTAGCCTAGCTCATGGCAACCTGAAACTCCTGAAACTCCTGGGTGCAAGCGATCCTCCTGCCTCAGCCTCCCAAGCAGTTAGGACTACAGGCGCCTGCCATAGCACCTGGCTAGTTTTCTTATTTTTAGTAGAAACTGGGCCCTGCTCTTGCTCAGCTGTCCTTGACTCCTGAGCTCAAAGAATCCTCCCACTTTGGCCTTTCAGGGCGCTAGGATTACAGCATGAACCACCACACCAGCCTTCAATTTTTATTTTTGGTAATAGCTTTATCGAGATACAGTTCACAACCATAAAATTCATCCCTTTGAAATACACAATTAAATGGGTTTTAGTATAACCACTGAGTTGTGCGGTTATTATAAACAATTTCAGAATATTTTCACCATCCCCAAAACACTCCCTGTCCCCATGAGCAGTCACTTTCCATTCCCTCATCTCCCTAGTCCCCTGGAAACCACTAGTCTACTCTCTGTCTCTATGTATTTGCTTATTCTGGGCATTCTGTATAAATGGAATCGTGCGGTAGGACAGGTGGCCTTGCCCAGTTGACTCCTTTCGCTTAGCGTGTTCTCACTTTCTTCCATGCCGTAGCATGAACAGTACTGCATTCCTGTTTATGGTTGACTAGTAGCCCATTGTATGGATATACCACATTTTATTTTATTTGGGTTGTTTACACTTTTGTTTATCATGAATAATGCTCCTAAAAACATTTGTGTACCTATTTTTCCAGTTGTTTTGAGTATAATATATAACTGCAAATGGAATTGCTGGGTCTTAAAAGTAGTTCGGTCTTTAACATTTTGAAGCATTGCCAAATAGTTTTCTAAAGTAGCTACACCATTTTACGTTCATTTTTCATAAAGCCAGCAACATAGGAGAGTTCGGTTTCTCCATATTCCTAGCAACACTTTCTATATATATATATGAGACAGAGCCTTAAGTTATCTCCCTGGGTAGAGTGCCGTGGTGTCACAGCTCACAGCAACCTCCAACTCCTAGGCTCGAGTGAGTCTCCTGCCTCCACCTCCCAAGTAGCTGGGACCACA
>NW_003852400.1:4825234-4829732 GCF_000181295.1 Otolemur garnettii
TATACTATACAGCCATAAAAAAATAACCTTTATATCTTTTGCATTAAACTGGATGGAGTTAAAGAACATTCTCCTTAGTAAAGTATCACAAGAATGGAAAAGTAAGTATCCATTGTACCCAATATTAATATGATACCACTAAATGACTGTATGCTCACTCAAGAGAAAAACACAATTCAATTTAAATGGGAGGAGGGAAGGGGTGGGGGTAGGTGAGGAGGGCGGGGGATTGTTGTGCTCTCACCTAATAGGCACTTAGGCTCTCACCTAAGAGCACATCCTTAGGTGAAGGGCTCAGTTACAACTTGGACTTTACCTAACAAGTGCAAACAGTGTAGCCTAGTTGCTTGGACCCTCATATGAATCTGAAATTAAAAAAATAATGGAATTTTTTTTCCTCTCTTTGGAAACTTTTCAAGATCTTGGTTTATCCTTGTTGGTTTTCAGTTTCTTGAGCACGTGTATGAAGAACGAGAAGTGTGTGGCAGCCCCACGTTCCGTGCCAGAGCTGTCTCTTCATCTTCTTGTCTTCAGCTCACTAATTCTACATCCTCTCTGATTCAGTATTTCTAGAGAAGGTGGCTTAGGTGTATCATATTTTCCTTAAATTCATTTCATTTCACTGACCTAAATGTTTGACTGAGGAGTCTGAATTCTCAGACTGCCATAAGGAATTATTCCCTGAAGTTATCTGAACCAATTGATGTGGAATGACTAGAAATAAGGCTAGCACAGTGTATACAGATTGGAAAGTTTCACTGTGCACTTCACCTCATGATATGATTTAAGGCTAAGCACTGTATATTTCCTGTCAAGTTAGAAATCCTGAGAAAACATTATTCCTGATTCCACAATCACTCTATTCATATAATTGACTTTAGTGTAGAATTTGTCAAAGGTTTTTAGATCAATGGAACTGTATAGGTATTTCAGAAAGTTACTCTGACAGATATTAAAATATAATATAGAAAAGGTCCCATAATAAATAAGTTAATAAAAGATTATTCAGTGAAATATGCTAGAACATTTCTTAAATAAATACAAAAAAATTAATTTAAATCCCTACTGGATACCTATATAAATTACAGATGGATAGAAAAAAATTCCCAAAAGAAAATGCATGCAAATATCTATTTAGTTGAGTTTAGAATGGGAAAGAGCTTGTAAACATGAAAAAATTAAGAGGGAATAGATAAAATATTTGATTTCATGAACATTTAAACTTAAAAAGAAAACCAAAACCCATAGACTCAGCGCCCATGCTCAGTGGTTAGGGCGCTGGCCACATAACACCACAGCTGGCAGGTTCAAACACAGCCCAGGCCTGCTAAACAACAATGACAACAACAACAACAACAACAAAATAACTGGACCTTGTGACAAGCATCTGTAGTCCCAGCTACTTGGGAGGCTGAGGCAAGAGAATCCCTAAAGTCCATGAATTTGAGGTTGCTGTGAGCTGTGATGCCACAGCACTCTACTGAGGATGACATAGTGAAACACTGTGTATAACAAACAAATGAAAAACCATAAAGATAATAAGACCAATTATAAACTGCATTAAAAATATTGACAACAAATATAGCAGCGAGTTTAATAGCTTTAACATGAAAAGAATTCTTGTAATCAGTTAAAAAAAACAAAAACCATTAAAATCCATACCAGAATTGGCAAGGATACAAGTAGATAGCTCCCAAAGCTGAAAAATGTAACCAATAAACATGAACTTTTGATCATACAAAATATCCCCCCAACAACCAATGGGATGGAAATTAAAAGTAACACAGCACCCTTAGAAAGAAAACTAATAGATTGATAATGCTTGGTGCCAGCAGGGTATATATTAATAGTACTGTGATAGAGGGAAATTGGTATGCCTTTCCCGAAATGCTGTTTGGAATTATGGACCAAAGTTATCTTAGTCTGCTTAGGGCACGGTGACAAAATAACTATAAACTCTGAGGCTTAAACAACAGTAATGCATTTCTCACATCTCTGGAGCCTGGAAAGCGTGTCAAGGTGCTGGTGGATTTGGTTCCTACTGAGGGTCTTCTTCCTGGCCTGAAGACAGCTGCCATCACCCTCTTTGCTCACATGACCTCTTCTTTGTCTGCATGTGTGGAGAGAGAGGGCTCTGGAGTTCCTTCTCTTCTTATAAGGACACTTACCTTATTTTCAAGGGCTCCACCCTCATGACCTCATCTAACCTAATTATCTCCCAAAGTCCCCACTTCCAAATACCATCACATTGGGGGTTACGGATTCAACATATAAACGTGGGGCGGCGGGGGTGGGGGGGGAGCACAAACATTCAGTCCGTAACAAAGGTTTTTAATGGCTGTACTCTTAATTCATTTACCCCGGTCCTGGAAATCCATCTTGAAATGCAAGGTACATGATCAGAAGTTCATGTACTTCATTATATAAAATGTTGTGAACAATTAAAATTCCAACAATATTAGAATAGTTGAAGAAACTATGATATAGGTATTATTATATTGGGGAATATTATTTAGCCTTTAAAAGTCCCGTTGTAAAAATATTTAATGATTTAGGCGCTATTTATTATAAATATTAAATATAATGGACTAGAAACCTGATTTTTGGCAAGGTGTTTTCTAAACAACTTTAGAACTTTTTTTTTTTTTTACAACTTTAGAACTTTATTATTCATGAATTAACTTTTAAAAAAATATAAGGGTATATGGCTTAATAATATGGAAATAGGGATTATCTCTCTTTGGTATGAGTATAAGTAATTTCAATTTCTCATTAACGTTTTTCTATACTTTAAATTTTTATAATTCAAATTATTTTTATAAGAGAAAAAATATTAAATGTTATGTCCTGTAGAAGAAGGTTGCTTTGTAACTTATTTCCTCCAAAGTAACAGTTGTATATACTTTGGCAGGATTTTTTTGCAAGAATAAACCAACATTATCCTAATGTGTTACGATTAACTGGGTTAGAAATCCCGTCCTTTATTGGTGCTTTCATCAGCTTTGTCACAGTCATAAAACATTTCAGGGTTTGCAGTCTTCTGTTTTTTTCCCCTTGTGAAATCAAAAATAGCTTTTCATCTTAAATCCTATAGAATATGGTCCTCTAATTCCTTTTCAATTTTGCATCAGTACTTTCTGAAATGACCAGCCAGAACATTGTCATCATAATTCCTTACTTTTTAAGAGATCATGGACTTGATCTCTTTGGATTTTCACCACAGTCCTGAAAATAAAGTAGCTCAAGTTTTCTAGTTCTGCCTCCAAAAACAGATACTCATCTAAGGTCCACATAAATTATTGAGCCAAGGTACAAACCCACTTCTTCTAATTTTAGCTCTGCTATTGACTCAAGAAATTATCCAGTCCGATCAGCTTATTTTACAGGTTAAGAAAATGAGACACACAGAAGTTGAGTCACGCAGCCTAAACCATGGATGCGATGCATGTCAGACCCAGAGCACAGCCCTTGTGACTCAATCTGGAGATTAGTCCACTCAGTGGCAAGACCTAATAAATATTTTGCATGGTGTTTCAACAACTCCACCAACTCTTAAGTTCACTATCCAGTGCATTGTCGTTATTCCTGAACTTCCCTTTGGAATGGCCATGCTACTTCACTTGCTTTTTCCTTGCCTTGACTGAGGATGCATCTGAGACAAGTTGACTAACAGGCTTACCTAGTTAAAAAGCTTTGAAAACACCAGAGCCACTCAAATAGGTTTTTTTAAATGAATTTTAATGATTTTAAAAGGTAGTATGAAAAGAACTTTTGTTTTGGAATTGTGGAAAGCAAATTGTTTCTGGAAAACAATTTGTTTAAGAATACTCTGAAAGATGTTACATAATCAAAGTGTATTGTAGTACTAAATACATCAGCTTAATTACTTTTATTCTTACTGTTAACTGATTTCCAAGATGAATCCTATTTATAACAAGGTTTATCTTGACCATCTATTATTATCATCTAATCATCTTTTTTATAGTGTTTCTTCTGCAGTAATTTTCCAGTTACTTATAAAAGTACTTAACATTCTCTATTAAGGGTTTAATACCATTTACTTCATGACTACTATATGTCAATCATTGAGTAAAATACCCCCCCCCAAAAGACGACATCCCTGTATGTAGGGTGCACATAGCCTACTATAGAAGATAAAATTCAAATTAATTAAAAACTATTTGCTGATAGCCCATCATTTGACAGAAGGGCCAGACTATAAAATGTGAGCCCATATAGCAGACTAATATTGTAACTTAGCACTCAACCCGATTCATAATCCTTTATGGTCGTCAAATAAATTGATTCAGTGGAAGCAGAGAGAACATCTTTTTTTGATAAAATTGTGTATCTTTCTCACTATTGTTCACCATCAAGGATCTGCTACTGTGGTTTTCTAATCCATAAAAATTCCTGATAAAACCCATGGAAAGCCACTTAGAATTTAGACAGAAGACACTCATTCCTATAGAGAACATTCCACATGCATGGGGTAGAC
>NW_003852400.1:4829752-4838116 GCF_000181295.1 Otolemur garnettii
TTATTCTGGGCATTCTGTATAAATGGAATCGTGCGGTAGGACAGGTGGCCTTGCCCAGTTGACTCCTTTCGCTTAGCGTGTTCTCACTTTCTTCCCTGCCGTAGCATGAACAGTACTGCATTCCTGTTTATGGTATAGCACAGCCCTTGTGACTCAATCTGGAGATTAGTCCACTCAGTGGCAAGACCTAATAAATATTTTGCATGGTGTTTCAACAACTCCACTGACTCTTAAGTTTACTATCCAGTGCATTGTCATTATTCCTGAACTTCCCTTTGGAATGGCCATGCTACTTCACTTGCTTTTTCCTTGCCTTGACTGAGGATGCCTCTGAGACAAGTTGACTAACAGACTTACCTAGTTAAAAAGCTTTGAAAACATCAGAGCCACTCAAATAGGTTTTTTTAAATGAATTTTAATGATTTTAAAAGGTAGTATGAAAAGAACTTTTGTTTTGGAATTGTGGAAAGCAATTTGTTTCTGGAAAACAATTTGTTTAAGAATACTCTGAAAGATGTTACATAATCAAAGTGTATTGTAGTAGTAAATACATCAGCTTAATTACTTTTATTCTTACTGTTAACTGATTTCCAAGATGAATCCTATTTATAACAAGGTTTATCTTGACCATCTATTATTATCATCTAATCATCTTTTTTATAGTGTTTCTTCTGCAGTAATTTTCCAGTTACTTATAAAAGTACTTAACATTCTCTATTAAGGGTTTAATACCATTTACTTCATGACTACTATATGTCAATCATTGAGTAAAATACCCCTCCCCCAAAAAGGCGACATCCCTGTATGTAGGGCGCACATAGCCTACTATAGAAGATAAGATTCAAATTAATTAAAAAATATTTGCTGATAACCCATCATATGACGGGAGGGCCAGACTATAGTGCCAGACTATAAAATGTGAGCCCATATAGCAGACTAATATTGTAACTTAGCACTCAACCCGATTCATAATCCTTTATGGTCGTCAAATAAATTAATTCAGTGGAAGCAGAGAGAACATCATCTTTTTTTGATAAAATTGTGTATCTTTCTCACTATTGTTCACCATCAAGGATCTGCTACTGTGGTTTTCTAATCCATAAAAATTCCTGATAAAACCCATGGAAAGCCACTTAGAATTTAGACAGAAGACACTCATTCCTATAGAGAACATTCCACATGCATGGGGTAGACACTTAGCTGGGCTGCTCGGAGGACTGAAGACATGGCCCGATCTATACTTGCACCCACTCCTGGGGTAGGTGAGGGCAGCTGAGGAGGAGTTTTTTAATCAGCCTTTCTCACTTACTTGGCTTACCTCACGACTTTGTATTCTCCTTAAGGAAATTACACAATCCTGGAAATTAAAGTTTCTCCTAGGTGTGAGTTGAGAGCTTTGGACAGTATTGGACACCTTACTGGATTCTTGGTCCTTTATATACAAGCTCAGTTGACTTCTTCCTTAATGTTCTGGGATAATCCTGAGAAATGTGGCGTTTCTGCTTCCTTTTACGAGGGAAAGCCATCCTTTTGCACATGGACAAAATGAAACATGGTTTTATCTCTTCATGGGCATCTTCCCTCCCTAGATCCACTTTACTGTTGAGTTACAGAGGATGAAACTCTGCCAGTGATAAATGTTTGCTTCTCTTTAGTGCTATATATCTTACAACTATCAAGTGCTTTTTCACCCAAGTTATTACTCTTTATTTCAATGCAGCATCACTTAGTGGTGTTATTGAAAACGCTTTAAGTACAAGTCAGAGTTCCAGCTACGTGTGGCTGAGTGCACACAATATACTGGATAAACACAGACTGTCAGAAGAGCTTAAACCCTGCTTCTCAATGTTAGTAGTTAACTTTGCTGGGAAGGAAGTTAAGTTACTATTAACCATTAATTTAATTGACCTTCTTAAATTATTTTATCTGTATATCTTTTCTCTTACTAATAAAAATTCTATTTGGATCAGGAAACAAGGTTAAGCCATGTATTTGGTGACCTTTAAGGACATATAGACTTTGTGATTACTAGATAACACTGATGTTAAAATTTATTGTTTTCAGGGAGAGAAAATATGTACACATTTGACTAAGAGAAACATGTTATGACTTAGGAATAAACATTTAATTATAAAAATGAGCCAAGCAGTAAGGCGTTGAAAAGCAAAAGCATTGTGAAAACATACACAAACTTCTATTCATTTTGTAACAGCCTCGAGATAGTTGAAGTTGAGTGTGTAATATAAAAATAATTTCTTCCTGAAGTTATTCATTGTGTCCTTTTATATGTTTAGAGCATTTGAGTTTTTTTCCATGTTTTAAGAAATGACAATATGTATTCTTTAATTAGAAAGTACTGTAATTAGCTTATGTAAAGCAGGCAAGAATCTTGCGAGTGAAATGATTCCTCTGAAGACCAAATTTACCAAATGAAGACCAACTCTTTCCCCAATTTCCATGTATTTAGTTACATTTCCTGGAGGGCAGCATGGCATGCTGACATTATACTAGGTTAACTTCAGATTGCTGGTTAATGAATGCCCTTCCAGATGTGAATGGATAAGGTACTCTAGCATGCCAGGCCTAACAGGTAAAGCAGTCAAGAGAGCTGGGGAAAGTAACCCAGCACTAGAAAGAAAGCATATCGTCCTGGGTTTAAAAAGGAAACAACGGCTATGATGGTTTATGTTCATCTGTGGGCAAATTGATTCACGAGCAATGCTTTGGGAACTTATGCATTGTAAGAACTGGATGGCAGTATTGCACATTGGAAGCAAAATAGGAACTGAAAAATACAGTTTTGTTCTAGTCATTATGACAGTAGCCTTATGGGGGATAATTTCTTTTTAGTTAATGATTCCTACTATTCCAAAAGCTTAAAATCTATTTAGATTGAAAGACTGTGAGTATCCAGAGAGTGAATATTAATATCTGGAGTAAAAGCTTATTATTTCAAGTTATCCCTACTCTTAGAGAGAGTGATTAAAGAAGTTGTCTGAAGTCATATAGATTGTCAGTGGCACCTCACTGTGTTCTGGCGCTTGTCTTGAGACCGTGAACTTCAACACTACACTATAGCAAAGTGCACGCTTCATTCTTAATAGCCTTGGGAAGACAGTTGCTCTGGTGTTAAGATGAAAATATCATATGCTCTTTTAAAATCCTAACAACAAAGGCTATTCAACAATTGAATTATGGTGATCATAATGAACTTTCTTCATTTGGCAGAAGCCATAGAGCTTTTCAAATGATAGGTTATAACAGCCCAAAGGGATTTTAAAATTACTTAGTTAATAGAGCCTCTTGTTGGCAAGCATGTTTTAGAGATCTCTGTATCTCCCAAGAAGATGATAAGTAATTATTAGAAATGCATTTAAGAGATTTTATCTGCTCCCCGGAACACTGAACAATGAGGATATTTCCTGAATTCTTCTGAGAAATTATTGCTAATTATGTAAAATTAAGCGCAAATACTACCAACATAGTTATTAGCACCATAAATTTGGTGGACTTCCTCAAAATGAGAGCTATAAATTACAAGAAAATAATGGTTATGAAAATGAACAAGGCCTATTATCATCTACCATAGCTGTATATTCTCATAAAAATATAAAATACAAATTAGAGGACCTGGTGGAATCTAAAGAAGTTGATTTCACAGAAACAGAGGACAGAATAGTGGTTACCAGGAGCTGAGGTGGTTGAGAAGAGGTTAAGGAAAGGATACAAATCTCAGTCACTTAGGAAGATAAATTCATGAGATCTATTGAACAACAAGGTGACTGTAGTTAGTAATATGGTGTATTCTAGAAAAGTGTTAAGGGAGCAGATATAAGGTGTTTTCACCACAAAAATGGCAACTATGTGAGGTAATGCATGTTAGTTCATCAGAGTTAGTCACTCCACAATGTATATATACTTTAAAACATCATATTCTGCACCGCATACTGTATAATTCTATGTCAGTATAAAACCCCCAAATTTAAAAAATTGTAGGCTCTGACCTCTGTCTTTTAATTTTGTTACTATGCTTTTTAGCAATTATATATATATATATAAATATATAAATGTATGTCATGTAATGGAATATATATGTCCATTAAAGATTTTACATGAATGCTGTGATTCTGTAGATAAACCACCATGAAATCTTTCATGGCTCTAAGTAAACACATTCAAAGGAGGCCTGTGCGTATTCACATCAGCCACATGCTGAGGACAGCAGGGCAAATGGCTCATGGGATGAAACAATGAAGCCTAAGTTCTTGCTGGTCACTGGACTTCTGCCCTCTCTTCTCCCCCCAATAAGGTGTCAATACGTAGACCTTTAAAACTACTAACCATGCATCTACTGTGGGGTGGGATATTTTTATATTAAAATGTTATGTGAGGGTTTTCGAGGCTTGGAAGGAAAGCGGTACACATGCTATTGTTAATATGCCTCCGGATCCTCGATGTCCTACAGGGCTTGGGCAGCTGCATGGCTGACAAGGGCTTCCAGGACTCTCCTGTCCTCTGCCAGGCAGGAGCTGCAAGGGGTCCAGGGCTCTTGAGGGAAACATGGGAAAGGTTGAAAGGGGACTACTATGAGCTGATAGAAGCAGAGGGACGTACAGAGTGCTGGGGGATAGGGGGTCGGGAGAAACAGCATTTTAAAGAACCCAAAGAATTGCTGGCCAAGTGGCCAAGCTTTCAACAGAAACAGGAAAAAAATTTGTTTGTCCAAAGGAGGTTAAGTAAAAGGGCTCAGCCACAGTGTGCAGGTGGGAGTAGAGAGCACAAGCCAGAGAAGACATGACTTTGGAGATCAGGCCCTGAGGGCAGAGGCTGAAAGCCACCCTTGTGTCTTTGAACCAGGTAATGAAGTCTTGATATAATGCTTAAAAGCAAGGATTCTACACTCAGAATGCTTGGATTTGAATCCTGGCTTTACCACGACTCGGTTAACATTTGTAAATCATGAAATAGCTGCATGTCCATGGAACATAGAGATAATAGTACCTACCTGATAGGGCTATTGTCTGGATGAATTGAGTCAGTTTATGGAAAATCCCACAACAGTGCCTAGAAAGAGGTAAATTTCAGTTTATAACAGACATAATCATAATAATTACACGTACCTGTCACATTCTCATTGGGACTCCCACTTTTCCCAAGCACGTGACTCCAGGTGAAGGTGCTGAGCACAGGGTGTGCAGTGCTTCTCCAGCCGGCTTTTACCTGCTGACTCCTTTCTTCAAACAAAACTAAATACTTAGCACATATAAAGCCCAGGTGCCCAGTAGAACTGACTGGCGAAACTCCCTCTCCCCACCCTCTCTTGACTCCCAGGTAACCTTAAGCCACCACTGTGGAGCACATTTGGAAAACTACTGATGCAGTGCAGAGGATCCAAGACTCAGAGTCAAAGACCTGGAATCAGGTCCTATCTGCTGCTACAGGCTGTGTGTATGACCTTCAACTGCTTACTCTCCTCTGTGAGCCCTAAGGACCTTGACACATATATTGTAAGAGTCAGACTGATTTAGTTCAATGGTTTTCAAACTCTGCTCCCTCCAAGCCTGAGAGTTCCAAAGTAGTGCCCCAGGCAGATTTGGGGAAGGGGCAGTGGGAGCGTGCTGGCGAAGGAAAGGGAACCCCATAACTTCAAAAGCCAGGGCTCCTGTGTTATCTACATTGAGGTTTCATATTTGTTTGGGGAATGAGTACCACTGCTAAAGAAATTTTGATTAGATGATCTTCAGTTTCAGTTACTCTGTTGCCATTTACTATTACTCCTCAGAAATTTGTAGAATTCCTTTTTAAAATTTTTTTTGTTTCAAAGTATTATAGGGGTACAAGTATGTTTGGGTACACAGATCACTTTAATGTGGCTAGACTCATGGTTATAAGTGTCCCTATCACCCAGATAGTGTACATTATACCTGATAGGTAGGGTTTGCCCATCTCCTCCTTCCTCCTCCTCCCTGCTTGATTTCTGTTGAATTTTACTCTCTCTGCACACATGTGTGCTCATCAGTTAGTTCCTATTTAATAGTGAGTACATGTGGTGTTTATTTTTCCAGTCTTTAGATACTTTGTTTAGGAATCAACACAAGTGCCCATCAATTCATGAGTGGATTAACAAAATGTGTTATGCATTTATGTGGAATACTACTCAACCATGAAAAAGGATGGCTTAAGGTCTTTTGCAGCGATTTGAATGGAACTGAAGACCATTATCCTAAGTGAAGTATCTAAAGAACAGATATGCAGAATTTCCTTATTGCACCAAAGTAGCAGAAGTAAGAATATAAATGAGAGGGACAAATACTAACTCTGAGGAAGCTGAGTGATGAGGAAAAACAGGGTGGGAATTCACAAGGCACTGTGCAGTGCTCAAGAAATTTCAGTCTTTCTAACATCTAGAGAAAAGGGAAATCTCTGTTACGTGAATCTTAGTTTGATAATTTGACTCATCACGTTCGTGGGAGCATAGGCTGGAAAATGATTAATGACACTTGTGGACCACCAAAAATTTATTACTTACCACCAGAAAACAAACAAAATGAACTATTATTTAACTGTATGTTATGGTACTTTCTTGGTAGTTAGTGATTTCAGAAAATATGTCCCTTCCAAAGCAGGTGTCAGATTACAGTTCTACATTTATGATCACTGTGTTGCTATTAGACGTGTATGTGAACTCAGATACTCTTGGCTTGATTGATTTCAGCAAAGTATTTGGGTAGATTAAGTTACAGGTTACATAAAACCCACACTGATTAGTGAGTCTGCAGGCCATGCTTGTGGCTTGGACTGGCCCTGTATTTAGTCCTCCTTGTTTTCAGCTTGCTGAAAGCAAAGGAAAACCTATAAATGTATATGAATAGAGAGAGACAATGCTGGCATCTGTTTATGTGTTATTTCAATAATGATTAACATGCAACAAGGGCTGACTTCCCTTATAGGCTTCACATGTGGTGTAAGTTGAAAGCCACCCAGTAATCTTTCTCTCCAAATACACTCCCTTCCACTATTCAAAGCTTTCACTAGTGGGACAGATGGAGGGAGGGTAATTGGTGGGACCTCACCTACTGTGCATATTGCAAGCATGGTTGTCAAATATATTAATAGTCGAGTATATAGGTCTAAACACAACAATTAAATGAGGTGAATGGTATATTGACTAGTTTGATGTAAACATTACAAATTGTATATAAAATCAGCACATTGTACCCCATAAATGCAGTAATGTACACAGTTATGATCTAATTTTAAAAAAGTATCAAAAAGTAAAATAAATATTGTCAACACATCCACTATGGGAAAAAAAAAAAAGCTTTCACTATTATGCCCGTGTGTGTGTGTGTGTGTTAGGGCATAATATTTTCACAGTTTCACTGCTAAAATATGTGAGCTTGGAGCAGCATCATCTATTAACACTTTGGCATGGATTGGTTTATCAGATTGCTTTTGGAGTTGAGTCCTGGGGGACTGACACTAGGGGGGAGTAACAGTTCCATCAGGATGTACAGCAGAGAGGGGGAAGTTTCATCCACATGGGCCCAGATAAAAGAACCCTGGGAGCCGGGAAGCCCTGCGGAGCCCAGCAAAGGGAAGTACAGGAGGGAGCACATACCGAGAGGACAGACAGAGGCCTCTGGCCAGCTAGCACTGTGCCTGTACAGCATCCATCTTCGGTAGACGATGCCTGAATCAAATTATTTCTGACCTAGGGTAGTTTGGGCTAAAACTAAAGTTAAAATGAAACATTAACTTTTTTGTTATTAAAGAGATTTTGTATTACTTCCTAACACCGAGTTTCTTAAAGAGACAAGATTTTCTGCTTTAAATTTGTTTAAATAATGCATTTTGTGCCAGAAAATTTCTTTTTAAGGGAAAACGCTTCGTGTCTGCAGCACAAATAATTCTTCCTTTAATAAGACATTTCCTATTATAGCCATTGAAGAACATACCTGCTACAAGGATGTGACTTTTTTTCACCCATCCATGTGCACAGCTCTGATTAAAAGAGGTAAAGATGCACATCTCCGTCAAATGGTGAATTGCCGTCATACGGATGTGTTTTATTTGGCAAATTTTGTTATTATGAAAGCTTTGAATAGCCAGCCCTCTTTTCTTGAAAATGCTTTTTAAAAACGTAATTCTCTGTCTCAGCCCTCTCTGTGCTATGGGTGACTACTGATTTCAGAGAAAAGTACCTTCAGAGTATCTTTTTCCAGTGCTCATATCAATAGTGCTTTACAAAACATTTTATATCCAGGCCTCCCGAGGAAGAAATTTTAATAAGCATCCTTTATCCTTTCCATACTTGCCCTTCTATTCAGGTTTTATTTGCATCTGCTGTTTTCGGAATACACC
>NW_003852400.1:4838136-4839938 GCF_000181295.1 Otolemur garnettii
TTTTTTTTTTTTTTTGGTTGCAGCCCTTATTATTGTTTGGTGGGCCCAGGCTGAATTTGAACCCGCTACCTTAGGTGTACGTGGCTGGCGCCTTAGCCACTTGAGCCATAGGCACTGAGCCAACACTTTCTATATTGTCTGTCTTTTTTATTGCACTTTGTGGGGTTGTGACTTCAGTTTGCATTTTCCTAAGGACTAGTGATATTGAGTATCTTTTCATGGGCTTATTGGCCATTTTTATTTTTTAAGGAAGTAAGTATTCAAATCCTTTCCCCCCCCCTTTTTTAAATTGTGTTGTCTTTTAATGAGTTGTAA
This sequence comes from Otolemur garnettii, assembly GCF_000181295.1. NCBI lineage: Eukaryota > Metazoa > Chordata > Mammalia > Primates > Galagidae > Otolemur > Otolemur garnettii. The sequence continues at coordinate 4,838,452 of NW_003852400.1, forward strand.
AAATTATTCATCTATACAGGATACAAGTCCTTTGTCAGATAAGTGATTTGCAGATATTCTGTTGGCCATCTTTTTATTTTCTTGTAAAGTAAACCTTTGTTTCACAGAAGTTTTTTACTTTTGATAAAGTCTTATTTGCCTATTTTTTCCTTTTTTCTTGCATTTTTCATGTTGTATTTAAGAAGCAACTTTTTATTTCATTGATTCTCTGTATTGTTTTTCTGTTCTCTAACTCTTTCATTTCTGCTCTGATCTTTATTATTTCCTTCTTTCTGCTTGCTTTGGCATACATTTCTTTTAAAATCATAATTATTTTTGTCAAAAATATTTTAAAATCCTAAAATAGAGGCTTTTAATAAAAAGGAATATGTTACTTCTCTACCCTCCCAAAGTAAGCCACTGTCATCATTTTTTAGCTGCTGCTTCTAGTATTAATTTCCATATTTTTAAATAATATGCTTAAATCAGTTACTTTATATTGGGGTAGTAGAAGATACACCTCTCTCACACCATTCCTCCCTCTCTCAACACAAAACTTCAACCCCCATATGCTTCCAAAATAAATATATCAAAGTTTTGTAAAACCAGTTACTAGTATTTCAGTTATTAATTATATAAATATTTTCCATCCAGAACCAGATGGTGTATTATGATTGTTTTTATTTCTGGAACAACAACTTTTTTTTCTGGAATTAATGATTGCTTCTTTTTTTAAAATCTGTGCCTTCACGTTTCTTGGAGCCCTTTCTCAGTTGCTTCCTGAGAAAGTGTACATGTGAAGTAATATGGTTGATTTCTTACATTCAAATCATAGATTGGCTAGAGACAGACTTCCATACTAAAAACACACTAGAACCTCTGTAAGTTGACAAGCCACAAGGCTGTAACAAGCTGTTCAACATATGGAGGTGGCCAACATAAAGAACTTCCAGTGAGTACATGTGGTGCGTGTCCAGTTGATGAAAATTAGGTCAACTTAAAGAGGTGGTCAACGTAGGAAGGTGGTCAGCTATGGAGGTACTACTGTAACAGTCTCTGAAAATTTTAAAGGCCTCCAGTATTGCAATTGAGAAGCCTAATGTTTTATTTTTATTTAAAAGTTATCATTTACTTTTACACTGCTGGTGGCATCACAAACTAATACAGCTTCTTTGGAAGGAAGGCTGGAGAATCCTCAACAAGCTAAAAGTAAACCTTCCATTTGAGTTTGATCTTGCAATCCCATTACTAGGTATCTACCTGGAAGAAAAAAATCATTTTACCATAACAACATTCGCACTAGAATGTTTATCAGAACTCAATTCACAGTCACCAAGATGTGGAGTAAGTGCCCATCAACCCATGAATGGATTAATAAACTGTGATATATATATATATATATGTATATATGTATATGTGTGTGTATATATGTAGTATTCCATATGTTTAAAACACACATATATACATATACATACTATGTTTTATATATAGTATTTCATTATATATAA
>NW_003852400.1:4849948-4854567 GCF_000181295.1 Otolemur garnettii
TTTTTTTTAAAGTTTAACAAATACATTATCACCAAACATATTACAAGATTTGCATTAACATTTTGCTCTTTATTTCCAGGGCTACAGCAACACACCGAGGCCAGGTTATTTTCAAAGATGCTTTAGCCCAGCAGTTGTGTGAACAAGGAGGTAAGAGTCAGTTTGGATTTGTTTGTGTTGATTATGTCCAAATTTGTCATGGCGGGTCGTATGTTCTATGTAGAAAGGAAGCATTTCATTACTGTTATGTGATCGTGATACTTTAAAATTGAAGTATTGACCTCTTCATATCCTAATATTTATTTTATAATTATTGATAAAGGTCTATGCATAGATCTCTGAAAACACTAAATGTGAGCAACTCAAACCAAAGTAATTTATCTTATTTTCATATTTTTTTCTAAAAAATTATCTTTGGTTATCCTGGAAACCAAAAATATTAATAGTAATTTTAGAAGTCTATAAAATAGTAATTTTAGAAGTCTATAAAAATGCATCTGCTTAATTTACCGCTTAATGTTTTTGTCAACTTGTTGAAATGTTTCTGATTATTGTTTTTAATATTTTAATAGAATTTCATGTTCTATACAGATGATCATGTGTATAGAATCTGTGGTCTTATTTCAACTATGTGCACTATTAATTTTAAACTAGTGTGTAGATATTTATCTGTTTCAATTAAATTTACATTATATTAGCTATGTATGATGATAGATTAAGAAACCTGAAGTGGAGGCCGGGCACGGCGGCTCACGCCTATAATCCCAGCACTCTGAGAGGCTGAGGCAGGTAGGTTGCCTGAGCTCACAAGTTCGAGACCAGCCTGAGCCAGAGCAAGACCCTGTCTCTAAAAATAGCTGGGTATTGTGGTGGGTGCCTGTAGTCCCAGCTACTTGGGGGAGTGAGGCAAGAAAACCTCTTAAGCCCAAGAGTTTGAGGTTGCTGTGAGTTGTGATGGCACAGCATTCTACAGAGGGCGACAAAGTAAGACTCTGTCTAAAAAAAAAAAGAAAGTTGAAGTGATTTCTGGGTTTTGGCTAGTATATGCTTACCCAGTGTTTTAACCATGCAAGACTCTTACTCACACATGTACACATAGACACACCTCAATGAAAAGGTAAAAACCAGGATCCATGCTTCCAGGAAAGTTTGTTCCTCCTACCCCTTGAGTTTCCACTCAAGTTTGTTTCTCCACAGTGGAGACACTGAGCTTCTCAAGTATACAGACTGTGCTTCAAGGATCTTTACTTCCCCAGAAGCTGACTTAGTACTTGGCGTATAGCAGCCTTCCAAAACTGTTGATAGATTGAATCCAAGTTTGTCTTGGCCACACACACATTCCTTGATTTAAGCATCTTGATGATAAAAATATTTGATGTCAGTCTTTATAAATGTCCTGTGTTTTTATTGGTCATCATAGGTATATCATTAATTTTTGTTTAGAATGATATTGGGAGGAAATTTGTTAATTTAAGAATTACATTATTGAAGGAAATTTCAAGTATCTTGTTGCTGAAGAAAATATAACGGGCTTAGAGAGAGAAACAAGAAAAAGTATATTGGTTTTTAAATGTCCTAAGAAAGTACCATTTATTAGTAGTACAATACACATCACAGTATTCCTTTATCTATGTAATGTGATGTTTAATGTTTATTAGTGGCAAACTTCCGATTGTTTACATACATAATTCTTAAACCAGAAACCAGAAAATTCCATTCTAAGTATAACTTCAAACGTATTATCAGTATTCTTGAGTTAAACAGATTTTTATTTCATTGCTTTCAAGATTGCAGATATTAAAATGTGCCTTTGTAGAGAGGCTCAAAAATTCTATTATAATGTAAATCTTTTTCTAGACTATGAAAACACTTATATTATTGAAAATATAGAATACCATATAGCAGTGAAAATTAATATCCTGAAAAATTCATGGTGTCCGAAAAAAATGTCTAATTTTATTAACATTTATTAATTGTCTAAAAACTGATTTCTTTTAAGCCTTGAATTTTTTTAGTCTTTTCTATTGTTAATGAATTATTGGCATTGGGTTCAATTGAAATGAAAATAAAAAGCCAAGAAAAACCAGTGGGGGAAAAATTTTCAACCAGTGAGAAAAAAAAAAATGGCCCCTATGTGAGTATGGCTCACATGATGGGAGGTGTGGGTGATAAAAATACAGGAAAGCCGAGGACCAGGAGAAAAACCCTGAGCTTTTCAACAGTACCTAATTCACTGAAATCACATCAGTTCATCCAAGAGAAGGTGGAAAAGAATACTAACAAGAGTGACTTCCTGCTGTTAGGAAATAATAAGGAAAATAATTGGTACTATAAACTATGTGCTGATTTTGGCCCTCCTTTTAATTAAAGCACTATCTCCTCAAATAAAATAATTTTCACATATAATGGTTTTTGTATATTGGATGAGGAATATCTAATATATTGAGTAGAAGAAAAAAATTTAAAGCACCGTGTGCCCCAGCACAGTGCCTTTCATTTTTTAACATACTCAGTAGGCTTGCTGATTTTAATTAAACTATTCAAACAGAGAAACTTGTGGACCTTGAGGACTGCTGTTATTACGCGACTGTGTAGATGACTAAATATATTTAAAAAAGGATCAGAAGATACACTAGGTACGGTTAGTCTGTGGTCTTGAGCCCTTTCCTTACAAAACTTTCACAGCAAAACTTTATCCTACAAACATGGATCCAGCACCTGGGACACCCCCTTCCCAGCTCGCTGTGCTAAGTACATACGATATGAAAGTGAACGGACCCAGTTCCTGATCTTGAGGCACTCACAGGCTGGGATGTAAGAGACAGATAGTGGATCATAGAGGTAGCCATGTGTGCCTGGGAGTGTTAGGAAAGGCACCCCAGGAGCTGGGGAGGAGATTTCCTCTAACTCCTCCTTCCTGGCCCACTGACCCATCTTAGATCAGGCCCCTTTGGGAATTGTTTCATAGCCTCCTTTGTAGCTTTTCTGCTCTCATTTTCATGGTGCCTGTATGGAGTCATGGGCTTTCTAAACTGGAAATGTGATTCTATCATTTCCCTCCTTAGAACCCTTCAGTATCTCAATTGGAAGCCATAGTTTATTTTCAGTGTAAAACCCACACTACTTATCATAGCATGCGGGAAAAGCCCTTTGCAGTCTGGCTTCAGCACCCCCCACCTCATTTTTTAACATCCTCTAATTTTCCCCTAAAATTCCCTGATGCCCCTGGCTCTGTCACCCCAGTGTGGTCAGCACCCTGTGCTCTCCCTGTTTTCTTTGCCTGGGCCACCCTTTCACCTCACTGGTTCTGTCTAACTCAGGCTTTCAGATCCTGCTTAGGTGTTACCTCCTCCAGTAAAAGCAGCTCTAATCCCGTCTCCCTCCCCCTCAAGCTGGTCAGACAAGTGACTTACAGAACCCTCTATACCCAGTGCTCAAGGCACAGAAATAATATAAACGGAATACTCTCAGCACTCTTTTGTGCCAGAAACCACTCTAAGCCCTTTACAAACATTAACTCAGTTAATCTTTATATCAGACCTCTGGAAATTAAAAAATACATATATTACCTACATTTTGAAGCTGAGGAAACAGGCCCAGTGAGAGTGACTTGAGCGTTCCTTCAACACCTGTTTATCCTGTATTGTAATAAGAACAAGATCACTCTGCCTTGTCTGCCATTAGTTAGAAGCTCCTTGAGAGTAGGGATAGTGCTTTTTATTGCAGAATCTCTCAAGCCTCCCACGGTTCATAGTGAGTAAACAATGGTCTGATAAAGGTGGCCAAGACAAAGCCACCCAGCAATTTGCAGCAGCGAAGCCGCAAGCCCAGAGGGGAAGTGGGCAGACCGTAAATGCTCAGGGCATAGACATCATCCCGCAGGCAGTGGCAGCATGTGAGTGACAGGAACAAACAATTTATGTTTGAGAAAGGAAATGGGGTTGGTGGATGGTGATGCCCAGAACAGAGAGAGGAACATGAGCATTCGCTCATCTGTTTGAAGAAATGAAGAGATGTCAGAGGGGTGTAGAAGAGAAGATAATAACAAACAGGACTCCGCATGCCGGCTCCGAGGACAGACAGGGCTGCCCATCAGCCTGCCGAGAAGAGAGGGCTGCCGCAGACGGGGTGGGGAGAAGGATTTCAGAGCCACCCTTATGTTGATAATGGAGATAGGGAGCATTTGAGCAGGGGCAGGAAGACAGGGGACTCTGGAAAAGAGGCAGCTTTAGAGTTGTGGGGATCTAGGGGAAGAACTTTCACCACAGCAGAGGAGTTCAGAAGGACCAGCTGCTTCCATAGAGGACAAAGCAGGGAAAGGGGCCTGAGGGCTTTGCATTTACAAGGTCACTGGCAATTTGGCTGTAAATGAGGGTGGGTTTTGGAGAGGCCAGACCACCTGAGGCAGCCTTGTAGTGTGGAAAGCTTCTTGCTGGAACTTTGGAGTCATTCAGTCAAGGGAAGCCAGATGATCCTAAAATGAGAGGTAAATGTGGGGCTTTGGAAAAAAAAAATTTAAGAGGAAAGGGAAAGAAAGAAGTATGGTGACCAGAGAGGAAAGCAGACTCAAGGGAAGAATGGATATCCTCTCTCCCATTTTACCCTGTCTCCCTCTCTCC
>NW_003852400.1:4854961-4859974 GCF_000181295.1 Otolemur garnettii
TCTCCTCTCTCCCCTCTTTCTTCCTCTCTCCCTCCCTCCCTCCTCTCTCCCTCCTCTCTTCCTCTCTCCCTCTCCCTCTTCCCATCTCCCTCTCTTTCAGCATACTCATAGGCTTCAGCCCTGCGGCCAGACACCACTAGGAACACACCTATAAGTTGAACCGGTTGGGGTTGGTGCACCATGGGATATCTCCATAAGAGGATGTCACACAAGTAATTGTTCTAAGATTTGGGCTGTATTTGGTCATTTGAAGTAGGGTTTAAGGATGTAGGGCTTTGCTCCAGACTGGATGCTTCTGCAAGTTCTATGGTGAGGTATCTCAGATACATCTGTAGGAAGGACAGACTAATGTGAGGCTAAAGCTGTAATTGGTAAAGAAGCAGAAGTCTCTCTCACGCCTGCTAACCAGGAGAGGGGAACGTCTGTGACTTGGACAGGGTTAAGCTGTATCTGTGTTCAAATGTGGTTAAGAAATAGACATGTTTCTGTCTTGATCTTTTGCCAGCACAGAATATCCTCGTCTAGGCTGGTGATCTCTGAAGTTGTTGATGCTCAACAAAACAACGCCAAGGCCCAACGGGGACTGACTGCCAGGCCAGTTCCTGGATGTCAGAGGCTGCTTTTCTCTTAATCAAGGCTGAGGACAAAATTTCAGTGGGCACTGATTTACTTTAGGATTTTAGCCTTAACAAGGGCTTTGCAGGCATGGAGAAATGAATTCTCTTATTTCTGTTGCTATAACAGAATGCCACAAACAGGATAATTTATTAAGAAGAGAAATTTACTTTCTTATAGTTCTGGAGGTTAGGAAGTCCGAGATCAAGGTGCTGGCAGGTTTGGTTGTCTGGTGAGGGCTGCTTTCAGCTTCCAAACTGGTGCCTTGATGCTGCAGCCTCCAGAGAGGGAGAGTGCCATGTCATCACATACCACAGACATTGCAAAATGTATGTACCATCATATTAAAAAACTAAAAATTGTTTATGGATTTCCATTTGAACTCTGGTGAGTTCCCCTAGTACTCTTAGAACACAGGTTCTAAGAGTAGACAAGGTTTAGGGATTTTTTTACATTTCTACCTTGAATTCTGAAGTTCTAAATAAGCATAAGCTTATCTCCAGCTGAGTTCTGCCAACATGTCACAGGGAAGACAAGGAGCCAGAGGCTTTCATCTCTAATCCCTGGCCAGTGGGTGTGAAAGAGTGTTAGGCTGCATATTCTCAACTGTTTTGAAGTGGAAGATGCTTAGGTTCATTCACTAGCAGTGAAAAATTAAGAGCTGAAATTATTCCACATTTAGTACTCAGCAGGATTATTGAGTGCTACCAGGGCCAGGCTCTGTCCTAGGCTCAGGCTGGGGATAAATCAATGAAATCTCTGTTGCCATGGAGCCTGCATTCCATGGAGAGAAGACAGACAATAAATAAGAGACATAATAAATGAGTAATTATGGTATCACTTTATAGCAGTGATTTTCAACTGGTGTGCTATGGCACCATGCAAGGATCTTAGGTGTGCTGTGAAAAATTTTAAAGATCATTAATTAAATTATTTTCAAAAGACATTCAAAGCACAGTAAGTATATCCTTTTTTTTTTTTTGATCCCTATAATTTAAGTGTGCCACAGAAAATAGAAGATTAACTATAGGTTCAAGTGTGCCACGAGATAAAAGAGATTGAAAAACACTGCCCGAGAGGGTGGTAGGTAGCAAGTGCTATAGGTAAAAACTAAAAATTTGTCAACGTAAGAGCACACAGTTGGGTGGAGGAGAAAGAGGCAGATGGCAAGTTCAAAAGGGTGGCAGGAAACTCAGGTGGGCCTCACTGTGAAGATGCCATCAGAGCAGAGACCAAGAATCTGATCAAGCAGTTAGCTAAATGGCTATCTGGGGGATTGTCCAAAATGCCACTACATGATTTTGAGGTTAAGCATGGTAGTGTTTTGTGAAGTTACTATTAGAGATGATCAGAGCCAGGAATAGAGGCAATTTCATCATAGACTTTTTAAAAACCTGAAAGGAACTAGAGGTCAGATTTTTTGCAGGAATTATTGAACAATCTAAAGAGAGCTGTAGACCTAATGTATATTTCTCTGAATCACAAGAGTACCACTGAAAATGTTAATATGCGTGTGGTATAGATAGACTGAGGATGAGGAATAATATTTGAATTTATACTATGGTCATGGATCTGTGAGTTCCTTATCTGTGGATTAGCAGAGAAGCCAAGCAAGTTAACTTGGTATAATATATACTACTTGTAAGTGCAGGCCTAGAATCCAGAGCTCTGGATTCACAGCCCAATGTTGCTACCATTGTATCCAGTAGATTCTTAAATTAAAAAATTAAACAATAAAAATCTCTAATGTAAAAATACATAGATCAAAGTAAAATTTTCTATAATTAAAAAAAAAATCCTCAAGAACCACAACCTTAATAAACAAGATCATCACTACTGCCTAAATTCCCTGAAAAACCAGAAGCCTACGCATTCTCTTTGGAAGTCTTATAAATCCACATGATTAAGGCAGAAGTGATGCGAGTGTGTCAGCATGGCGGTTGCTGGTCCAGCAGTGTGCACAAATCATGGCCAAGGACGGGAAGGGAGAATAATGGTGTGTGTATGTGTGTGTGTGTGTGTACTCACTGGCCTGCGGGCTTCTTGGCATACCTTCTGCAAACGCACACATCGATTATTTAGCAAGGCCAGATGGCAGGCTTAGTGGCCTGGCCCGACAGCAGTCATGCCCTGTAGTGCCCCCAAAGGGTGCATGCCATTTATAAACCACCCTGGAATTCTCTGTTGTTGGGTTGATGGAAGTGGCTATAACCAAAGGCAAATGTTTTATGTCAGAAGGAAAGAGGTCAGGCTTACAGCTGGTGCAGAAAACCTTGGCTGCTTTCTGCTGCGCTCAGCGGTAATTCTGGCTGTTCATCACCCTCAGAATAGTGAGTGGCACAAAGGGTGGGTGTGTTCTGTAAGGGCCATTGCACCATGGTGGTAGGCAGTGTATATACTTCATTCAGACCCCAAATTCTAGAAATTTTAAATCATTTACATTAAGGATTGGTGAAGGTTTTTCTTAAATTGTGAGATAGAGGAAGGCAGGAGAAAGTTTAACAAGTCAGGCCATAATGTGAGCGGGGTGTTTAACCTCCTTAGTTGTTTTTCAGCACTTTAAGACTAACTTTTATACCCGAATATTAGATATATTGTAGATCAGATGTAACCAAACCTTCTCTTGGCTATCCTTGGGTGTTCAGATCTAGTACAGATTACTAGATGTCTTTTGAATCCTCTTAATAGTCAAAGCTGGGTGTTACCATATCTACTTTAAGTATGGAAAAGAAATACAACGAATTATGTTTCCCTCGAATTTGCCCAGTGTTGAGCATTTGCTAGGCAAAGACATCTGTGTTCCCCGTGGCTATTTTGTAGCTTCATTTTCAGTGTAGCTGTTACAACTCCTGTTGGGGACATCCTCAGGCTTTCTAACTTACAAACAAAGAGAACTGAATTAAGAGGCTCAGTGAAAACCATCCCAGAGCCCCCAGTCTGGCTTCAAGGTCCCACAAACTACCCAACAGAGGGAGGGACTAAAGCCCTCCTGGGGCTATGACAGGCAAAAAGTGTCCCTAAGTGATCCTGAAGACAGACAGATTAAGGAGAATGACAGAGCAGATTCACATGTCCATAGTAAAATTTCTTGCTACTGGCTCTGGGCGAGTCTGATTACTCTCTTAATTTCCTAAAGAATGGTGTTTTGGACTGCTGCTGTTTATTCCAAGGTGATTGAACATAGATTTAAACAGCCTTCTTCTCAGTTCTGAGGCCTATATACCTTCCTACCTGACAGCTTTATCTAATCCAAAGTAAAAACACCAAAATTTATGCCCAGGAAGAATTTTGCACTGAGTCCCTTTGGAGGCCTGTGCAAATGCTTTCTCCTCAGGCTGCTGTGCCAATCTGCTCCATGCTCCTATTTGAAAGGACACAGCCCTTGGACTATGTAATTACTTGGGGAAGAGGATCAAGTCTGTTGTAACCATACGTAAATCACAGCTTTATTTTGGCTTGTGAAATATTATGTCATCCCACTTCCTGATCCAACCTTATTTTTAACGTACATGTGAAAAGTCAATTGGTTCATGTATTAGTACAGGCTTTCACAGTCGAGTTTGTAAGAGTTGGAATTTAATTCATTAATATTAATTAACACATAGTGTACTATGTCCCCAGTGGGCACATGTGAAACCTTGCACCAGACCCATGGGAGGTGTGTTGCAATATACAGCAGGCTCACACCCTGTTCTTACAGAGCTTATTGTATAGACTAGTACAGTCCCCGAAGAGACTGAAAGAGATTTACATAAAATCATAAACTCAGTGGAATGGCATTCCTCCCATCCATTCTGAGGACTTGCTCCAAAAATTTTGCCCTCTCTTTCCCATACTTTATCCTTTTTTCAGTGACCTCCTCCTCTTCACTGCCAAAGCCACTGCGGCTGTGGGCGCATGTATTGTTTTTGACTGCGTGCACCCCTCTGACCGGCTTCTCCAGCTTCCTGAAAGAGCAGTGCAGCGCCTCCAGGTCTTCCCCTCCTCCCCCTGCCATCCAGCCTCTACTACCAACCACCCTTGGTTATCTACTAAGGTGTCCGCCAATCTGAAGAGCTCTGGTCCTCACTCTGTGACATCCCTGCCCTGTCTCAGTTTCCTGAATGAGCTCATCTTCTTCCCACATCGTACATTCTGGGGCTGGCAGTGAATCTGTCCTTGGGCTTCCTGTCATACTTTTACACCATCCCTGGGAATCTCACACCTGTGATTTTCATCTCCTTAACTCTCCGTTTCCTTGGTGCTTTTGCAGAGAATCAGTAAGGCAGAGTGGTTGGAGTGTGAAGTTTGGAGCTATATAGCCTGGGTTTGAATTTCTTCCCTGACACTGTGTAGCTATGTAATCTTTCAGTGTCCCAATTCGTTCATTTGTAAAATAGGGAAAATTATGTTACTGAC